>NC_042968.1:42265175-42440175 GCF_901001165.1 Salmo trutta
CTCTTTAGAGGGGGGGCTACTTACATTTAAATTAGCCTTGTAGAACCGTCTCAATATTCACTACAGTTATTCATAGTTATCAGTAAATCCCCCACAATACATTTGGTGTAATCGGCAGGGTGAGTTAAACAAATCCAATAAAAGAGTTGTGGTACTGTTGACTCTCTCTCTCTCCTCTCAGGGTGGAGAACATGGCGATGCGTCTGGAGGAGGTGAACGAGAGGGAGCACTCCATGAAGGCTTCCCTGCAGACGGTGGACCTTCGGCTGGGTCAGCTGGAGGAGTTCTCTGGACGTATGATGAATGCCCTGGAGAAGCTGGCCGGGGTGGACCACAACGACCTGGTCAGGACCCACTCTGGGGTCTCCTCAGTCTGCGACTCGTCCTCGCTGCTCCGCCACAGCTCCATCAACAGGTTTAATAACTTCTTTAATGACTCCAGATGAGAAAGACTGAATGGTCAGCTCATTCATGTACAGTACAGTAGTCTAGTGTTTATGGACGATGTGAGGATGATATGTACTGATTATATATCTGTCTGTGTGTCTGTGTGTCTGTGTGTCTGTCCATCAGCTCTGACGGCTACAGTCTGTACCGGTACCACCTGGAGATGGGAGATGACACCCGCTCCGAGGCTGGGGACATCAAGAGCCCTGAGAGGAAAGGGAGCCAGAGGAAAGGGAGCATGAGGAAGGTGGTTGAGAGGAAAGGGAGTATGAGAGAAACCACGACCCTCACCACAGCCTCTGTGAAGGAGTACGGGGCCACGTTAGACGTGGTGGGGCCCAGAGAGAGGAATCATTCCAGCTCCAGTGTCTCTGTCTGCGAAGGTGCGAAGGAAACCTCAACCCAGAGGCCTGAGGCTCCTACAGAGCCTTCTCCACAGCCCAGCCCTGCAGCCTCGATGGACGCAGCCCTGGAGAAGGCAGGAGTGACCATGGAGAAGATCAAGCTAGAAGCAGCCATCTCATACCCTCTGGAGAGGGTCAGGTCCCTGCAGTACCAGTCACCAGAGACCCACAGTGACTGTCTCACCTCCAGGCCCAGATCCAGGAGCACTATGGTGTACAACCCAGCCGATGGGGGAGATGAGGGGGCTACCTGGGCCACAGACGTCAACAACCCCCTCACAGGGGAGCAGGAAACGGTTACCTCCAGATCTCCAACCATGGGTCACTGGGCAGCGCGCTTCGAGTACAAAGTCCACCCCTGCCCGTTCGGCCACATGCCCAAAGTCTCCATGGAGAAGCTAGTCCCCACCACCACCGATACAAAGGACGAGGCACAGGTCAAAGAGACAATGAAAGACAGGGAACCACAGGAGCCAGGGAAGAGCCAGCCAGAGAGCAACCAAGATGGAGGTGAGGAGAAGCAGGAAGCGGAGGCTAAAGATACTAGTGAAGGCCTTCTGCTTGTGGCAGGGGACAGGATGTATCCATCACTGAGGTCTAAGAGCCTGAACACCAACCCCAGGAAAGTGAAGGCCAGAGGGGACTGGGCGCAGAGAACCAAGTCAGCCAGTAGTGTAAAAGACCTAACAGCTATGTTTGGAGGGACTGGGGAGACAGAGACAGAGGTAGAGACTGACAGACAGTATTAAAGACCTAACAGCTATGTTTGGAGGGACTGGGGAGACAGAGACAGAGGTAGAGACTGACAGACAGTATTAAAGACCTAACAGCTATGTTTGGAGGGACTGGGGAGACAGAGACAGAGGTAGAGACTGACAGACAGTATTAAAGACCTAACAGCTATGTTTGGAGGGACTGGGGAGACAGAGACAGAGGTAGAGACTGACAGACAGTATTAAAGACCTAACAGCTATGTTAGGAGGGACTGGGGAGACAGAGACAGAGGTAGAGACTGACAGACAGTATTAAAGACCTAACAGCTATGTTAGGAAGGCCTGGGGAGACAGAGACAGAGGTAGAGACTGACAGACAGCCAGTATTAAAGACCTAACAGCTATGTTAGGAAGGCCTGGGGAGACAGAGACAGAGGTAGAGACTGACAGAAAGACAAAAAGCCTCAAAGACAGAACACCTGTGACTGACTTCTGATGATGTCTGACTGGCATGACTCACTGTGGAATGGAATGAACTAGCCAATGGTGTGTGCTGGAGCTGAGCAGTACTGAACTACTGTCTGAGACCCAGCAACGTTGCATATCTTGGTTTTTCCAATTCATTCCAGTTGATGGGGACAGCTTTGAGCGAGCGAATGGCGAAAGTGCAACGATTATTGAGTTGTTGTTAAATTTTGATTTAGATGTTTTTAAATCTTTATTGTATTAAATGTATTTCATGTAACATAACATTGCAGATACAGACAGCCATCTGATAAAGATAAGGGATATTTGTATTAATCTAAAATGGAAATCATTACACAAACAAGGTAAGAGACAAGGCATAGTTTTTCCAAACGTTTGCTTGATCCTTAAAAATGGGTAAAAAGGGACAGTTATAATGACCTCTGTGTAACACAGATTGAATAACATTGAATTCTGAAATAAAAAATGTAATTATTTGAATTACCCGTGTGTTGATTATCAGCATGTTGGTCTATCTGTGAGTTAAACTGTTGTAACAGCGCCCTCTATAGCTCAGCTGAGGAAAACAAAGGACCTTATTACGTCAACAATCCACATGGGAAGAACATACAGCAGGGATGGTCAGCTCCAGTCCTCGGGGCCTGATTTATGACACACTTTTGCCCCAGTCCAAGCTGGTGAACCAGACTCTAAGAATCTAATAATCGTGGGTCGCGTTCCCCTATCCAGGTGTTGTAATATCTGATATGTGTCAGCAATGTCTGAGCTGGGGAACACAGCCAAAGTCTGCGGTTTAGAATGCAATTAGTTGAGTCAAGGCTCAGATCCACAAAGCATCTCAGAAAAGGCCTATGAATCCTGTTAAAACCTGTTTTAAGACAACAACAACAACAAACTCCCAGCTCAGAGTAGGTTTTAGGATGTTAAGACACTGCTCAGAGTAGGTTTTAGGATGATGTTAAGACACTGCTCAGAGTAGGTTTTAGGATGTTAAGACACTGCTCAGAGTAGGTTTTAGGATGATGTTAAGACACTGCTCAGAGTAGGTTTTAGGATGTTAAGACACTGCTCAGAGTAGATTTTAGGATGTTAAGACACAGCTCAGAGTAGGTTTTAGGACGTTAAGACACAGCTCAGAGTAGGTTTTAGGATGTTAAGACACTGCTCAGGGTAGGTTTTAGGATGTTAAGACACTGCTCAGAGTAGGTTTTAGGATGTTAAGACACTGTTCAGAGTAGGTTTTAGGGTGATGTTAAGACACTGCTCAGAGTAGGTTTTAGGATGTTAAGACACTGCTCAGAGTAGGTTTTAGGATGTTAAGACACTGCTCAGAGTAGGTTTTAGGATGATAAGACACTGCTCAGAGTAGGTTTTAGGATGTTCAGACACTGCTCAGAGTAGGTTTTAGGATGTTAAGACACTGCTCAGAGTAGGTTTTAGAATGATGTTAAGACACAGCTCAGAGTAGGTTTTAGGATGTTAAGACACTGCTCAGAGTAGGTTTTAGGATGATGATAAGACACTGCTCAGAGTAGGTTTTAGGATGTTAAGACACTGTTCGGAGTAGGTTTTAGGATGTTAAGACACTGCTCAGAGTAGGTTTTAGGATGTTAAGACACTGCTCAGAGTAGGTTTTAGGATGTTAAGACACTGCTCAGAGTAGGTTTTAGGATGATGATAAGACACTGCTCAGAGTAGGTTTTAGGATGATGTTAAGACACTGCTCAGAGTAGGTTTTAGGGTGATGTTAAGACACTGCTCAGAGTAGGTTTTAGGATGTTAAGACACTGTTCAGATTAGGTTTTAGGATTTTAAGACACTGCTCAGAGTAGGTTTTACGATGTTAAGACACTGCTCAGAGTAGGTTTTAGGATGATGTTAAGACACTGCTCAGAGTAGGTTTTAGGATGTTAAGACACTTCTCAGAGTAGGTTTTAGGATGTTAAGACTGCTCAGAGTAGGTTTTAGGATGTTAAGACACTGCTCAGAGTAGGTTTTAGGATGTTAAGACACTGCTCAGAGTAGGTTTTAGGATGTTAAGACACTGCTCAGAGTAGGTTTTAGGGTGATGTTAAGACACTGCTCAGAGTAGGTTTTAGGATGTTAAGACACTGCTCAGAGTAGGTTTTAGGGTGATGTTAAGACACTGCTCAGAGTAGGTTTTAGGATGATAAGACACTGCTCAGAGTAGGTTTTAGGATGATAAGACACTGCTCAGAGTAGGTTTTAGGATGATAAGACACTGCTCAGACTCTGAGCCAGGAGTAAAATCAATTCATAAAGTTGATCGCAGCTGGTAATCACGACAGTTTGAGGTACTGCCAAGGAAAGATAGTGATGACGCTCATTGACATTGTTGCAAACGATGGGAAATAACCAATCACGATGAGGTATCGCCAGCTGTGAATTCTATTGGTGCGTTCAAGACAACTGGGAACTCTAAGGCACTGCATCTCAGTGCTAGAGCCGTCACTGCAGTACCTGGTTCAAATCCAGGCTGCATCACATCCGGCCGTGATTGGGAATCCAATTGGGTGGGGCACAATTGGCCCAGCGTCGTCCGGTTTTGGCCGGGGTAGGCCGTCATTGTAAAATAAGAATTTGTTCTTAACTGACTTTCCCTAGTTAAATAAAGGTTACACATTAAAAATGTTGGAAAGTCGGAGCTCTAGAAAGAGACCCGAGTTCCCGAGTTGGAAGTCCGCGTTGGACGACCGCTGCAACCTATTTTTCCCAGTCGGAGATCGTTTTGTCCAAGGTCAAAGTTGTTTTGAACAAGCACATTTCAGACAACAACAGTGAACGTGACTTGTAATATTTCAAGGTTTTATGTCACCTGCACAAGTACAGTGAAATGCCTTGTTTTCAAACTCAAAACCCAACAATGCAGTAATCAATAAGAATGTATTACAAGAATACTATATACAGAATCAGATAATACCATACTATATACAGGGTCAGATAATACCATACTATATACAGGGTCAGATAATACCATACTATATACAGGGTCAGTTAATACCATACTATATACAGGGTCAGTTAATACCATACTATATACAGGGTCAGTTAATACCATACTATATACAGGATCAGTTAATACCATACTATACACAGGGTCAGATAATACCATACTATATACAGGGTCAGTTAATACCATACTATACACAGGGTCAGATAATACCATACTATATACAGGATCAGATAATACCATACTATATACAGGATCAGTTAAATCCATACTATATACAGGATCAGATAATACCATACTATATACAGGATCAGTTAAATCCATACTATATACAGGATCAGTTAATACCATACTATATACAGGGTCAGTTAATACCATACTATATACAGGATCAGTTAATACCATACTATATACAGTTAATACCATACTATATACAGGATCAGTTAATACCATACTATATACAGTTAATACCATACTATATACAGTTAATACCATACTATATACAGGATCAGTTAATACCATACTATATACAGGATCAGTTAATACCATACTATATACAGTTAATACCATACTATATACAGGATCAGTTAATACCATACTATATACAGTTAATACCATACTATATACAGGATCAGTTAATACCATACTATATACAGTTAATACCATACTATATACAGGATCAGTTAATACCATACTATATACAGGGTCAGTTAATACCATACTATATACAGGATCAGTTAATACCATACTATATACAGGGTCAGATAATACCATACTATATACAGGGTCAGTTAATACCATACTATATACAGGATCAGTTAATACCATACTATATACAGGATCAGTTAATACCATACTATATACAGGGCCAGTTAATACCATACTATATACAGGATCAGTTAATACCATACTATATACAGGATCAGTTAATACCATACTATATACAGTTAATACCATACTATATACAGGATCAGTTAATACCATACTATATACAGTTAATACCATACTATATACAGGGTCAGTTAATACCATACTATATACAGGGTCAGTTAATACCATACTATATACAGTTAATACCATACTATATACAGTTAATACCATACTATATACAGATAATACCATACTATATACAGGATCAGTTAATACCATACTATACACAGGGTCAGATAATACCATACTATATACAGGATCAGATAATACCATACTATATACAGGATCAGTTAAATCCATACTATATACAGGATCAGATAATACCATACTATATACAGGATCAGTTAATACCATACTATATACAGGGTCAGTTAATACCATACTATATACAGTTAATACCATACTATATACAGATAATACCATACTATATACAGGGTCAGTTAATACCATACTATATACAGTTAATACCATACTATATACAGGGTCAGTTAATACCATACTATATACAGTTAATACCATACTATATACAGGGTCAGTTAATACCATACTATATACAGGATCAGTTACTACCATACTATATACAGTTAATACCATACTATATACAGGGTCAGTTAATACCATACTATATACAGTTAATACCATACTATATACAGGGTCAGTTAATACCATACTATATACAGTTAATACCATACTATATACAGGGTCAGTTAATACCATACTATATACAGTTAATACAATACTATATACAGGGTCAGTTAATACCATACTATATACAGTTAATACCATACTATATACAGGATCAGTTAATACCATACTATATACAGGGTCAGTTAATACCATACTATATACAGGGTCAGTTAATACCATACTATATACAGTTAATACCATACTATATACAGGGTCAGTTAATACCATACTATATACAGGGTCAGTTAATACCATACTATATACAGGATCAGTTAATACCATACTATATACAGGATCAGTTAATACCATACTATATACAGGGTCAGTTAATACCATACTATATACAGGATCAGTTAATACCATACTATATACAGGATCAGTTAATACCATACTATATACAGGATCAGTTAATACCATAATATATACAGGATCAGATAATACCATACTATATACAGGGTCAGTTAATACCATACTATATACAGTTAATACCATACTATATACAGGGTCAGTTAATACCATACTATATACAGGATCAGTTAATACTATACTATATACAGGGTCAGTTAATACCATACTATATACAGGGTCAGTTAATACCATACTATATACAGGATCAGTTAATACCATACTATATACAGGATCAGTTAATACCATACTATATACAGGATCAGTTAATACCATACTATATACAGTTAATACCATACTATATACAGGGTCAGTTAATACCATACTATATACAGGATCAGTTAATACCATACTATATACAGGATCAGTTAATACCATACTATATACAGTTAATACCATACTAGATACAGGGTCAGATAATACCATACTATATACAGGATCAGATAATACCATACTATACACAGGGTCAGTTAATACCATACTATATACAGGATCAGTTAATACCATACTATATACAGGGTCAGTTAATACCATACTATATACAGGATCAGTTAATACCATAATATATACAGGATCAGATAATACCATACTATATACAGGGTCAGTTAATACCATACTATATACAGGATCAGTTAATACCATACTATATACAGGATCAGTTAATACCATACTATATACAGGATCAGTTAATACCATACTATATACAGTTAATACCATACTATATACAGGGTCAGTTAATACCATACTATATACAGGATCAGTTAATACCATAATATATACAGGATCAGTTAATACCATACTATATACAGGATCAGTTAATACCATACTATATACAGTTAATACCATACTATATACAGTTAATACCATACTATATACAGGGTCAGTTAATACCATACTATATACAGGGTCAGTTAATACCATACTATATACAGGGTCAGATAATACCATACTATATACAGGATCAGTTAATACCATACTATATACAGGGTCAGTTAATACCATACTATATACAGGGTCAGATAATACCATACTATATACAGGATCAGTTAATACCATACTATATACAGGATCAGATAATACCATACTATATACAGGATCAGATAATACCATACTATATACAGGATCAGATAATACCATACTATATACACGATCAGATAATACCATACTATATACAGGATCAGATATCACGATACTATATACAGGGTCAGTTAATACCATACTATATACAGGGTCAGATAATACCATACTATATACAGGATCAGTTAATACCATACTATATACAGGATCAGATAATACCATACTATATACAGGATCAGTTAAATCCATACTATATACACGATCAGATAATACCATACTATATACAGGATCAGATATCACGATACTATATACAGGGTCAGTTAATACCATACTATATACAGGGTCAGATAATACCATACTATATACAGGATCAGTTAATACCATACTATATACAGGATCAGTTAATACCATACTATATACAGGATCAGTTAATACCATACTATATACAGGATCAGTTAATACCATACTATATACAGGATCAGTTAATACCATACTATATACAGGATCAGTTAATACCATACTATATACAGGATCAGTTAATACCATACTGTATACAGGATCAGTTAATACCATACTATATACAGGATCAGTTAATACCATACTATATACAGGGTCAGTTAATACCATACTATATACAGGATCAGTTAATACCATACTATATACAGGATCAGTTAATACCATACTATATACAGGGTCAGTTAATACCATAATATATACAGGATCAGTTAATACCATACTATATACAGGATCAGTTAATACCATACTATATACAGGGTCAGTTAATACCATACTATATACAGGATCAGTTAATACCATACTATATACAGGATCAGTTAATACCATACTATATACAGGGTCAGTTAATACTATATACAGGATCAGTTAATACCATACTATATACAGGATCAGTTAAATCCATACTATATACAGGATCAGTTAATACCATACTATATACAGGATCAGTTAATACCATACTATATACAGGATCAGTTAATACCATACTATATACAGGGTCAGATAATACCATACTATATACAGGATCAGTTAATACCATACTATATACAGGATCAGTTAATACCATACTATATACAGGGTCAGTTAATACTATATACAGGATCAGTTAATACCATACTATATACAGGATCAGTTAAATCCATACTATATACAGGATCAGTTAATACCATACTATATACAGGATCAGTTAATACCATACTATATACAGGGTCAGTTAATACCATACTATATACAGGGTCAGTTAATACCATACTATATACAGGATCAGATAATACCATACTATATACATGGTCAGTTAATACCATACTATATACAGTTAATACCATACTATATACAGGATCAGATAATACCATACTATATACAGGGTCAGTTAATACCATACTATATACAGTTAATACCATACTATATACAGGATCAGTTAATACCATACTATATACAGGATCAGTTAATACCATACTATATACAGTTAATACCATACTATATACAGGATCAGTTAATACCATACTATATACAGGATCAGTTAATACCATACTATATACAGGATCAGTTAATACCATACTATATACAGGGTCAGTTAATACCATACTATATACAGGATCAGTTAATACCATACTATATACAGGATCAGTTAATACCATACTATATACAGGGCCAGTTAATACCATACTATATACAGGATCAGTTAATACCATACTATATACAGGATCAGTTAATACCATACTATATACAGTTAATACCATACTATATACAGGATCAGTTAATACCATACTATATACAGTTAATACCATACTATATACAGGGTCAGTTAATACCATACTATATACAGGGTCAGTTAATACCATACTATATACAGTTAATACCATACTATATACAGTTAATACCATACTATATACAGATAATACCATACTATATACAGGATCAGTTAATACCATACTATACACAGGGTCAGATAATACCATACTATATACAGGATCAGATAATACCATACTATATACAGGATCAGTTAAATCCATACTATATACAGGATCAGATAATACCATACTATATACAGGATCAGTTAATACCATACTATATACAGGGTCAGTTAATACCATACTATATACAGTTAATACCATACTATATACAGATAATACCATACTATATACAGGGTCAGTTAATACCATACTATATACAGTTAATACCATACTATATACAGGGTCAGTTAATACCATACTATATACAGTTAATACCATACTATATACAGGGTCAGTTAATACCATACTATATACAGGATCAGTTACTACCATACTATATACAGTTAATACCATACTATATACAGGGTCAGTTAATACCATACTATATACAGTTAATACCATACTATATACAGGGTCAGTTAATACCATACTATATACAGTTAATACCATACTATATACAGGGTCAGTTAATACCATACTATATACAGTTAATACCATACTATATACAGGGTCAGTTAATACCATACTATATACAGGATCAGTTAATACTATACTATATACAGGGTCAGTTAATACCATACTATATACAGGGTCAGTTAATACCATACTATATACAGTTAATACCATACTAGATACAGGGTCAGATAATACCATAATATATACAGGATCAGATAATACCATACTATATACAGGGTCAGATAATACCATAATATATACAGGATCAGATAATACCATACTATATACAGGATCAGATAATACCATACTATACACAGGGTCAGTTAATACCATACTATATACAGGATCAGTTAATACCATACTATATACAGGGTCAGTTAATACCATACTATATACAGGATCAGTTAATACCATAATATATACAGGATCAGATAATACCATACTATATACAGGGTCAGTTAATACCATACTATATACAGGATCAGTTAATACCATACTATATACAGGATCAGTTAATACCATACTATATACAGGATCAGTTAATACCATACTATATACAGTTAATACCATACTATATACAGGGTCAGTTAATACCATACTATATACAGGATCAGTTAATACCATAATATATACAGGATCAGTTAATACCATACTATATACAGGATCAGTTAATACCATACTATATACAGTTAATACCATACTATATACAGTTAATACCATACTATATACAGGGTCAGTTAATACCATACTATATACAGGGTCAGTTAATACCATACTATATACAGGGTCAGTTAATACCATACTATATACAGGATCAGATAATACCATACTATATACAGGATCAGATAATACCATACTATATACAGGATCAGATAATACCATACTATATACACGATCAGATAATACCATACTATATACAGGATCAGATATCACGATACTATATACAGGGTCAGTTAATACCATACTATATACAGGGTCAGATAATACCATACTATATACAGGATCAGTTAATACCATACTATATACAGGATCAGATAATACCATACTATATACAGGATCAGTTAAATCCATACTATATACACGATCAGATAATACCATACTATATACAGGATCAGATATCACGATACTATATACAGGGTCAGTTAATACCATACTATATACAGGGTCAGATAATACCATACTATATACAGGATCAGTTAATACCATACTATATACAGGATCAGTTAATACCATACTATATACAGGATCAGTTAATACCATACTATATACAGGATCAGTTAATACCATACTATATACAGGATCAGTTAATACCATACTATATACAGGATCAGTTAATACCATACTATATACAGGATCAGTTAATACCATACTATATACAGGATCAGTTAATACCATACTATACAGGATCAGTTAATACCATACTATATACAGGGTCAGTTAATACCATACTATATACAGGATCAGTTAATACCATACTATATACAGGATCAGTTAATACCATACTATATACAGGGTCAGTTAATACCATAATATATACAGGATCAGTTAATACCATACTATATACAGGATCAGTTAATACCATACTATATACAGGGTCAGTTAATACCATACTATATACAGGATCAGTTAATACCATACTATATACAGGATCAGTTAATACCATACTATATACAGGGTCAGTTAATACTATATACAGGATCAGTTAATACCATACTATATACAGGATCAGTTAAATCCATACTATATACAGGATCAGTTAATACCATACTATATACAGGATCAGTTAATACCATACTATATACAGGATCAGTTAATACCATACTATATACAGGGTCAGATAATACCATACTATATACAGGATCAGTTAATACCATACTATATACAGGATCAGTTAATACCATACTATATACAGGGTCAGTTAATACTATATACAGGATCAGTTAATACCATACTATATACAGGATCAGTTAAATCCATACTATATACAGGATCAGTTAATACCATACTATATACAGGATCAGTTAATACCATACTATATACAGGGTCAGTTAATACCATACTATATACAGGGTCAGTTAATACCATACTATATACAGGATCAGTTAATACCATACTATATACAGTTAATACCATACTATATACAGGATCAGTTAATACCATACTATATACAGGGTCAGTTAATACCATACTATATACAGTTAATACCATACTATATACAGGATCAGTTAATACCATACTATATACAGGATCAGATAATACCATACTATATACATGGTCAGTTAATACCATACTATATACAGTTAATACCATACTATATACAGGATCAGATATTACCATACTATATACAGGGTCAGTTAATACCATACTATATACAGTTAATACCATACTATATACAGGATCAGTTAATACCATACTATATACAGGGTCAGATAATACCATACTATATACAGGATCAGTTAATACCATACTATATACAGGATCAGTTAATACCATACTATATACAGTTAATACCATACTATATACAGGATCAGTTAATACCATACTATATACAGGATCAGTTAATACCATACTATATACAGGATCAGTTAATACCATACTATATACAGGGTCAGATAATACCATACTATATACAGGATCAGTTAATACCATACTATATACAGGGTCAGATAATACCATACTATATACAGGGTCAGTTAATACCATACTATATACAGGATCAGTTAATACCATACTATATACAGGGTCAGATAATACCATTGTCACGTCCTGGCCAGTATAAGGGTTAATTAGTATTGTAGTTTGGTCAGGACGTGGCAGAGGGTATTCGTTTTATGGTATTCGGGGTGGTGTGTTTGTTGTAGGGGATTTGATTTGTGTATTCCGGGGTTTTTGGGCACTGTTCCTTGTTATGTATGTCTATGATTGATCTAGCCGTTGTATGTCTATGTGTGGTCATTTGGGGTTGGGACTCTCAATTGAAGGCAGGTGTTGTCCATTTGCCTTTGATTGAGAGTCCCATATATTAGGGTGTGTTTGTATGTGTCTTTTGTGGGAGATTGTTGTGTGCACTGCGTTTGTTTGAGCCTGCCACACTGTTGCCGTTGTGAGTATTGTTTATTGTTGTTGTTTTTTCAAGTGGATACCTTACATGTTTTTATCAGTAATAAACATGAGTGTCCGCATTCCCGCTGCATTTTGGTCCTCCTTTCCTCAACACGACGAAGATCGTGACAACCATACTATATACAGGGTCAGTTAATACCATACTATATACAGGGTCAGTTAATACCATACTATATACAGGATCAGTTAATACCATACTATATACAGGATCAGTTAATACCATACTATATACAGGATCAGTTAATACCTTACTATATACAGGATCAGTTAATACCATACTATATACAGGATCAGTTAATACCATACTATATACAGGATCAGTTAATACCATACTATATACAGGGTCAGTTAATACCATACTATATACAGGATCAGTTAATACCATACTATATACAGGATCAGTTAATACCATACTATATACAGGGTCAGTTAATACCAAACTATATACAGGACCAGTTAATACCATACTATATACAGGATCAGTTAATACCATACTATATACAGGATCAGTTAATACCATAATATATACAGGGTCAGTTAATACCATACTATATACAGGATCAGTTAATACCATACTATATACAGGGTCAGTTAATACCATACTACACTGCTCAAAAAAATAAAGGGAACACTTCTTGGGGCTATGTGGGACGTTAACACCATCGAGTACCGCCTGCACAAGATAGACAGACAGGTACGACACAGATAACACCATCGAGTACCGCCTGCACAAGATAGACAGACGGGTACGACACAGATAACACCATCGAGTACCGCCTGCACAAGATAGACAGACAGGTACGACACAGATAACACCATCGAGTACCGCCTGCTCAAGATAGACAGACGGGTACGACACAGATAACACCATCGAGTACCGCCTGCACAAGATAGACAGACGGGTACGACACAGATAACACCATCGAGTACCGCCTGCACAAGATAGACAGACCCGTACGACACAGATAACACCATCGAGTACCGCCTGCACAAGATAGACAGATGGGTACGACACAGGTAACACCATCGAGGACCGCCTGCACAAGATAGACAGACGGGTACGAGAGGCAGCACACCAGAGCGACTGACAGCTGATGGTCGTCCTATCGCCTCGTGTTTTGTTAATTTCCCGTGGATTCTTCATGTTTGCCGCTGTTCATTAACTTCCAGCGGGTGATGACTAACACACCGTGGCCACCAGCTGCTTTTAGACGTTCCTCTTCCTGGTGTCTTCTCTACAAGACATTATCAAGCTCTCTGCCCTGCTGCTTTTAGACGTTCCTCTTCCTGGTGTCTTCTCTACAAGACATTATCAGGCTCTCTGCCCTGCTGCTTTTAGACGTTCCTCTTCGTGGGGTCTTCTCTACAAGACATTATCAGGCTCTCTGCCCTGCTGCTTTTAGACGTTCCTCTTCGTGGGGTCTTCTCTACAAGACATTATCAGGCTCTCTGTCCTGCTGCTTTTCATTTCAGAGAAACTCAGCAGGCCTCTCCTCCACTCTGAAACTTGAGTGAGATAGATATATATATAGATATATATAGATAGATATATTGAATAATATATTGATATACACTGTTCAAAAAAATAAAGGGAACACTAAAATAACACATCCTAGATCTGAATGAATGAAATAAATAATCTTATTAAATACTTTTTTCTTTACATAGTTGAATGTGCTGACAACAAAATCACACAAAAATAATCAATGGAAATCCAATTTATCAACCCATGGAGGTCTGGATTTGGAGTCACACTCAAAATTAAAGTGGAAAACCACACTACAGGCTGATCCCACTTTGATGTAATGTCCTTAAAACAAGTCAAAATGAGGCTCAGTAGTGTGTGTGGCCTCCACATGCCTGTATGACCTCCCTACAACGCCTGGGCATGCTCCTGATGAGGTGGCGGATGGTCTCCTGAGGGATCTCCTCCCAGACCTGGACTAAAGCATCCGCCAACTCCTGGACAGTCTTTGGTGCAACGTGGCGTTGGTGGATGGAGCGAGACATGATGTCCCAGATGTGCTCAATTGGATTCAGGTCTGGGGAACGGGCGGGCCAGTCCATAGCATCAATGCCTTCCTCTTGCAGGAACTGCTGACACACTCCAGCCACATGAGGTCTAGCATTGTCTTGCATTAGGAGGAACCCAGGGCCAACCGCACCAGCATATGGTCTCACAAGGGGTCTGAGGATCTCATCTCGGTACCTAATGGCAGTCAGGCTACCTCTGGCGAGCACATGGAGGGCTGTGCGGCCCCCCAAAGAAATGCCACCCCACACCATGACTGACCCACCGCCAAACCGGTCATGCTGGAGGATGTTGCAGGCAGCAGAACGTTCTCCACGGCGTCTCCAGACTCTGTCACGTCTATCACATGTGCTCAGTGTGAACCTGCTTTCATCTGTGAAGAGCACAGGGCGCCAGTGGCGAATTTGCCAATCTTGGTGTTCTCTGGCAAATGCCAAACGTCCTGCACAGTGTTGGGCTGTAAGCACAACCCCCACCTGTGGACGTCAGGCCCTCATACCACCCTCATGGAGTCTGTTTCTGACCATTTGAGCAGACACATGCACATTTGTGGCCTGCTGGAGGTCATTTTGATTTTCCCCCACCTCTTTAAGGAATACCTGGGATAGGATAAAGTAATCCTTCTAACCCCCCCCCCCCCCAAAAGATTTAGATGCACTATTGTAAAGTGGTTGTTCCACTGGATATCATAAGGTGAATGCACCAATCTGTAAGTCGCTCTGGATAAGAGCGTCTGCTAAATGACTTAAATGTAAATGTAAATTTTGCAGGGCTCTGGCAGTGCTCCTCCTGCTCCTCCTTGCACAAAGGCGGAGGTAGCGGTCCTGCTGCTGGGTTGTTGCCCTCCTACGGCCTCCTCCACGTCTCCTGATGTACTGGCCTGTCTCCTGGTAGCGCCTCCATGCTCTGGACACTACGCTGACAGACACAGCAAACCTTCTTGCCACAGCTCGCATTGATGTGCCATCCTGGATGAGCTGCACTACCTGAGCCACTTGTGTGGGTTGTAGACTCCGTCTCATGCTACCACTAGAGTGAAAGCACCGCCAGCATTCAAAAGTGACCAAAACATCAGCCAGGAAGCATATGAACTGAGAAGTGGTCTGTGGTCACCACCTGCAGAACCACTCCTTTATTGGGGGTGTCTTGCTAATTGCCTATAATTTCCACCTGTTGTCTATTCCATTTGCACAACAGCATGTGAAATTTATTGTCAATCAGTGTTGCTTCCTAAGTGGACAGTTTGATTTCACAGAAGTGTGATTGACTTGGAGTTACATTGTGTTGTTTAAGTGTTCCCTTTATTTTTTTGAGCAGTGTATATTCAGGATCAGTTAATACCAAACTATATACAGGGTCAGTTAATACCATACTATATACAGGGTCAGTTAATACCATACTATATACAGTTAATACCATACTATATACAGGACCAGTTAATACCATACTATATACAGGGTCAGTTAATACCATACTATATACAGGGTCAGTTAATACCATACTATATACAGTTAATACCATACTATATACAGTTAATACCATACTATATACAGGGTCAGTTAATACCATACTATATACAGTTAATACCATACTATATACAGGATCAGTTAATACCATACTATATATAGGACCAGTTAATACCATACTATATACAGGGTTGGTTAATACCATACTATATACAGGGTCGGTTAATATGCAAATAGTAATGATGTAATAATGAGTAGCCATTTGATTTGACGTTCAGAAGTCTTGGGGGTAAAAGCTGTTTAGAAGCCGCTCGGATCTAGACTTGGCGCTCCAGTACTGCTTGCCGTGGGGTAGTAGAGAGGACAGTCTACAACTAGGGTGGCTGGAGTCTTTGACAATTTTTAGGGCCTTCCTCTGACACCGCCTGGTGTCAGGCCCTGTATGGCAGGAAGCTTGGCCCCGGTGATGTACTGACCGCCAGGCACTACCCTCTGTAGTGCCTGGCGGTCGGATCCCGAGCAGTTGCCATACCAGTCAGTGATGCAACCCGTCAAGATGCTCTCAATGGTGCAGCTGTAAAACCTTTTGAGGATCTGAGGACCCATGCCAAATCTTTTCAGTCTCCTGAGGGGGAATAGGTTTTGTCGTGCCCTCTTCACGACTGTCTTGGTGTGCTTGGACCATGTTAGTTTGTTAGTGATGTGGACACCAAGGAACTTGAAGCTCTCGACCTGCTCCACTACATCCCCGTCGATGAGAATGGGGGCGTGGTCGGTCCTCCTTTCCCTTTAGTCCACAATCATCTCCTTTGTCTTGATCACGTTGAGGGATAAGTTGTTATTCTGGCACCACCCGGCCAGGTCTCTGACCTCCCTCTTATAGGTTGTCTCATCGTTGTCGGTGATCAGGTCTACCGCTGTTGTGTCATCAGCAAACTTAATGATGGTGTTGGAGTTGTGCCTGGCTGTGCAGTCATGGGTGAACAGGGAGTACAGGAGACTGCTGAGAACGCACCCTTCCGTGGCCATGCACGCCTCCAACTCAATCATCAAGTTTGCAGACGACACTACAGTGGTAGGCTTGATTACCAACAACGACGAGACAGCCTACAGGGAGGAGGTGAGGGCCCTCGGAGTGTGGTGTCAGGAAAATAACCTCACACTCAATGTCAACAAAACAAAGGAGATGATTGTGGACTTCAGGAAACAGCAGAGGGAGCAGCCCCCTATCCACATCGATGGGACAGTAGTGGAGAGGGTAGAAAGTTAAGTTCCCCGGCGTACACATCACGGACAAACTGAAATGTTCCACCCACACAGACAGCGTGGTGAAGAAGGCGCAGCAGCGCCTCTTCAACCTCAGGAGGCTGTAGAAATTCGGTTTGTCACCAAAAACACTCACAAACTTTTACAGATGCACAATCGAGAGCATCTTTTGGGGCTGTATCACCGCCTGGTACGGCAACTGCTCCACCCACAACCGTAAGGCTCTCCAGAGGGTAGTAAGGTCTGCACAACAAATCACCGGGGGCAAACTACCTGCCCTCCAGGACACCTTCACCACCCGATGTCACAGGAAGGCCAAAAAGATCATCAAGGACAGCAACCACCCGAGCCACTGCCTGTTCACCCCGCTATCATCCAGAAGGCGAGGTCAGTACAGGTGCATCAATGCTGGGACCGAGAGACTGAAAAACAGCTTCTATCTCAAGGCCGTGTGGTGGTTAATTTCTTAACTATCAAATAAGGAGAGACAAACTTACCACACAAGTCAGAGTTATACTTAAACTACATCTTTAATAATAAGAGCATTGCAATTGTCACGTTCTGACCAGTATGAGGGTTATTTTGTTAGTGTAGGCTGGTCACGACGTGGCAGAGGGTATTTGGTTTATGTGGTTCGGGGTGTGTGTATTATATAGAGGGTAGTTGATTTATGTATTCCGGGGTTTTTTGGTCACTGCTCTATGTTAGTCTATTTCTATGTTCTTTCTAGTTAGTCTGTTTCTATGTTTAGTTAATTGGGGTGTGGACTCTCAATTGAAGGCAGGTGTTGTCTAGTTGCCTTTGATTGAGAGTCCTATATATTAGGGTGTGTTTGTAAATTGTGGGAGGTTGTTTCTTGTTTTGCGTGTGTGAGCCTGACAAGACTGTTTTGTTGTTCGTGAGTTCTTCATTTTTGTTATTTTGGTGTTTTCTTATTTAAAAATAAATTTACAAGATGAGCATCCACATTCCTGCTGCGTTTTGGTCCTCCATTCCCGACGACAACCGTTACAGCAATAGCAATGACTTTCAACGATTCACCATTTCAAATGATCCGTTGAGAGTGATAAAACAAAAGTACAAAAGGTCTTTTATAGCCAAGATTCACCCCTTTCAACCTATATGACAAACAACAGATACATAGAATGGTCACAAGGTTAAGATTTGAATGAAAGATATCTATAATACATAGCAGACAGCATCTGCTGTCAACAGTTTTCATTGTAGAGACCAGTGTCTGGTCCTCCTACTCCAAACTAGAACCATCTCTCCCTGGTACGGTATAGAACAGAAACATTAACTCATGTTCTCTGGAATGCTCTTTAGGTTTTATCACCCAAAGACATCGTAAATCTCCTCTGTCACCTCCTCTGTCTCATAGAGGCCCTCCTCAGTAGAACACACACACAATAGTTAACAGAATACTCTATTCTGTCGAATAAAACAACCCTTATAATGCAATACAAGCATTATAACATAATCTTGCAATTTCCCTGACAGGCATCAGACTGTTAAACAGCCATCACTAACACTGAGTGGCTGCTGCCAACATACTGACTCAACTCTAGCCACTTTAATAATGGAAAAACTTATGTAATAAATGTATCACTGGCCACTTTAAACAATGCCACTTTATATAATGTTTACATACCCTACATTACTCATCTCATATGTATATACTGTACTCTATACCATCTACTGCATCTTGCCTATGCCATTCGGCCATCACTCATTTATATATTTATATGTACATATTCATATTCATTCCTTTACACTTGTGTGTACAAGGTAGATGTTGTGGAATTGTTAGGTTAGATTAGTTGTAAGATATTACTGCATGGTCGGAACTAGAAGCATCAAGCATTTCGCTACACTCGCATTAACATCTGCTAACCATGTGTATGTGACAAATAAAATTGGATTTGATTTGATTTCTTGGGCACAGAGATTATGGTGGTCTGCTTGAAACATGTTGGTATTACAGACTCAGACAGGGAGAGGTTGAAAATGTCAGTGAAGTCACTTGCCAGTTGGTCAGCACATGCTCGGAATACACATCCTGGTAATCTGAAACTCAAAGCGGCTGCGGAGAGTGTGATCACACAGTCGTCCGGAACAGCTGATGCTCTCATGCATGTTTCAATGTTACTTGCCTCGAAGCTAGAAGTTATTTAGCTTCTGGTTGGGGTATGTACGTACAGTCACTGTGGGGACGATGTCCTCAATGGACTTATTGATAAAGCCAGTGACTGATGTGGTGTACTCCTCAATGCCATTAGAAGAATCCCGGAACATATTCCAGTCTGTGCTGCAAAACAGTCCTGTAGTTTAGCATCTTCTTCATCTGACCATTTTTTTATAGACCAAGTCACTGGTGCTTCCTGCTTTAATTATTGCTTGTAAGCAGGAATCAGGAGGATAGAGTTATGGTCAGATTTGCCAAATGGAGGGCGAGGGAGAGCTTTGTACACGTCTCTGTGTGTGGAGTGGTCTAGAATTATTTTCCCTCTGGTTGCACATTTAACATGCTGATAGAAATGAGGTAAAACTGATTTAAGTTTCCGTGCATTAAAGTCCCCGGCCACTAGGAGCGCTGCCTCTGGATGAGCGTTTTCCTTTTTGCTTATGGTGGTATACAGCACATTGAGAGTGCTTTTAGGGCCAGCATCGGGCTGTGGTGGTATGTAGAAAATGGAAACTCTCTAGGTAGATAGTGTGGTCTACAGCTTATCATGAGATACTCTACCTCAGGCGAGCAAAACCTCGAGACTTCCTTAGATATCGTGCACCAGCTGTTGTTCACATATATGTATAGGCCCCGCCCCGTGTCTTACCAGAGGCTGCTGTTCTGTCCTGCCGACGGAGTGTATAACCTGCCAGCTGTATTTTCTTAATGTCGTCGTTCAGCCACGACTCGGTGAAAGTAGGTAGGATATACGTGCTTTCAGTTCCTCCCATTTATTTTCCAGCGATTAAACATTAGCTAGCAGGACAGAAGGCAAGGGCAGATTAGCCACTTGTCGCCTGATCCTCTTTTTCCACTAAATCTCCGTTTCCTTCTCCAGCGAATCACGGAGATCTTGGCCTGGTCGGGTGTCTGTGGTAGTATATCCCTCCTGTCCGACTCATTGAAGAAGAACATCCAGTATCATATTAACAATGTGCACGGATACTGGAGTGATGGAGGTAGATATGTACAGGGGTGTGGTGACTAGGCAACAGGATGTCAGATAAACACACTAGCAGCAGCTTGTACAGTTGAAGTCGGAAGTTTACATACACCTTAGCCAAATACATTTAAACTCAGTTTTTCACAATTCCTGACATTAAATCCTAGTAAAAATTCCCTGTCTTAGGTCAGTTAGGATCACCACTTTATTTTAAGAATGTGAAATGTCAGAATAATAATAGAGAATGATTTATTTCAGCACATTCCCAGTGGGTCAGAAGTTTACATACACTCAATTAGTATTTGGTAGCACTGCCTTTAAATTGTTTCACTTGGGTCAAATGTTTCGGGTAGCCTTCCACAAGCTTCCCACAATAAGTTGGGTTAATTATGACCCATTCCTCCTGACAGAGCTGGTGTAACTGAGTCAGGTTTGTAGGCCTCCTTGCTCGCACACACTTTTTCAGTTCTGCCCACTAATTTTCTATGGGATTGAGGTCAGGGCTTTGTGATGGCCACTCCAATACCTTGACTTTGTTGTCCTTAAGCAATTTTCCCACAACTTTGGAAGTATGCTTGGGGTCATTGTCCATTTGGAAAACCCATTTGCGACCAAGCTTTAACTTCCTGACTGATGTCTTGAGATGTTGCTTCAATATATCCACATAATTTTCCTGCCTCATGATGCCATCTATATTGTGAAGGGCACCAGTCCCTCCTGCAGCAAAGCACCCCCACAACATGATGCTGCCACCCCGTGCTTCACGGTTGGGGTGGTGTTCTTCGGCTTGCAAGCTTCCCCCTTTTTCCTCCAAACATAACGATGGTCATCATGGCCAAACAGTTGTATTTTTGTTTCATCAGACCAAAGGACATTTCCCCAAAAAGTACGATCTCTGTCCCCATGTGCAGTTGCAAACCATAGTCTGGCTTTTTAATGGCGGTTTTGGAGCAGTGGCTTCTTCCTTGCTGAGCGGCCTTTCAGGTTACGTCGATATAGGACTCGTTTTACTGTGGATATTGATACTTTTGGACCTGTTTCCTCCAGCATCTTCATAAGGTCCTTTGCTGTTGTTCTGGGATTGATTTGCACTTTTCGCACCAAAGTACGTTCATCTCTAGGAGACAGAACTCGTCTCCTTCCTGAGCGGTATGATGGCTTCGTGGTCCCATGGTGTTTATACTTGCGTACTATTGTTTGTACAGATGAACGTGGTACCTTCAGGCATTTGGAAATTGCTCCCAAGGATGAAACAGACTTGTGGAGGTCTACAATGTTTTTTCTGAGGTCTTGGCTGATTTCTTTTGATTTTCCCATGATGTCAAGCAAAGAGGCACTGAGTTTGAAGGTAGGTCTTGAAATACATCCACAGGTACACCTCCAATTGACTCAAATTATGTCAATTAGCCTATCAGAAGCTTCTAAAGCCATGACATCATTTTCTGGAATTTTCCAACCTGTTTAACGGCATTCAACTTAGTGTAAGCAAACTTCTGACCCACTGGAATTGTGATAGTAAATTATAAGTGAAATAATCTGTCTGTAAACAATTGTTGGAAAATTTACTTGTGTCATGCACAAAGTAGATGTCCTAACCGACTTGCCAAAACTATAGTTTGTTAACAAGACATTTGTGAAGTGGTTAAAAAACAAGTTTTAATGACTCCAACCTAAGTGTATGTAAACTTCCCACTTCAACTGTATGTCTGATAAGGAAGGAAACAAAAAAACACCCACACTGGATAAAAAAAAAGACAAAAGTAATTTAATTTTTATACAATATCAGTTCACACTGATCAGATCGATATGTTACAGAGTTGACAAAAGTAGCCGGAAGACAAGTTAACAAGCTGCTTGTACAAAGTATGTTGATATGGAGAAAAGCCAAATTTAAACATGTCTTTCGGATCTTAAGAGAAAGAACGCCAAAACAAAATGGAGGAACGCTTTCATTGTTACACCAATGTGATAGAAAATATTCTAGAATGTCTGCATACATCTGTATTTCCAGACGTGATGCTACATGCTACATTCCCATGAGAATTCATGTCCCTCACCATCACTGCATTGCAACAACAGCTCTATCAAACATATCCACTACATGTGTAACTCAAGCCGTCACGCATCGTTCCACAAAAACAAGTGATTATTATACCGTCAGTCTCTGCCCCCGTCGTCTCAATACACAGGTTACGCTGTATGACTTTTAATTACAATTCTTCATCATTTTAAAGTAACTGTCCAGTATGTCTATGAAATATGACCTATAAAATGTATTAGTTTTCCTTAAAAAAAATGGGTAATTAAGTATGTTGAAAAGCAGCTTTTCTGTTTGGAACGGTGTGGGCGTAACCCCAACAACAGAACGGTGTGGGCGTAACCCCAACAACAGAACGGTGTGGGCGTAACCCCAACAACAGAACGGTGTGGGCGTAACCCCAACAACAGAACGGTGTGGGCGTAACCCCAACAACAGAACGGTGGACGTAACCCCAACAACAGAACGGTGGACGTAACCCCAACAACAGAACGGTGGACGTAACCCCAACAACAGAACGGTGGACGTAACCCCAACAACAGAACGGTGGACGTAACCCCAACAACAGAACGGTGGACGTAACCCCAACAACAGAACGGTGGACGTAACCCCAACAACAGAACGGTGTGGGCGTAACCCCAACAACAGAACGGTGGACGTAACCCCAACAACAGAACGGTGGACGTAACCCCAACAACAGAACGGTGGACGTAACCCCAACAACAGAACGGTGGACGTAACCCCAACAACAGAACGGTGTGCGTAACCACAACAACAGAACGGTGGGCGTAACCCCAACAACAGAACGGTGGACGTAACCCCAACAACAGAACGGTGGACGTAACCCCAACAACAGAACGGTGGACGTAACCCCAACAACAGAACGGTGGACGTAACCCCAACAACAGAACGGTGGACGTAACCCCAACAACAGAACGGTGGACGTAACCCCAACAACAGAACGGTGTGGGCGTAACCCCAACAACAGAACGGTGGACGTAACCCCAACAACAGAACGGTGGACGTAACCCCAACAACAGAACGGTGGACGTAACCCCAACAACAGAACGGTGGACGTAACCCCAACAACAGAACGGTGGACGTAACCCCAACAACAGAACGGTGGACGTAACCCCAACAACAGAACGGTGTGCGTAACCACAACAACAGAACGGTGGGCGTAACCCCAACAACAGAACGGTGGACGTAACCCCAACAACAGAACGGTGGACGTAACCCCAACAACAGAACGGTGGACGTAACCCCAACAACAGAACGGTGGACGTAACCCCAACAACAGAACGGTGGACGTAACCCCAACAACAGAACGGTGTGGGCGTAACCCCAACAACAGAACGGTGGACGTAACCCCAACAACAGAACGGTGGACGTAACCCCAACAACAGAACGGTGGACGTAACCCCAACAACAGAACGGTGGACGTAACCCCAACAACAGAACGGTGGACGTAACCCCAACAACAGAACGGTGGACGTAACCCCAACAACAGAACGGTGGACGTAACCCCAACAACAGAACGGTGGACGTAACCCCAACAACAGAACGAGTCAACATTATTTGGATATGAATTAACAGAACATGAACATTTTAAAAAGTGAGTTTTTCACTGGACAGTTACTTTAAATAAGAATGGTTTTGACCATTGAAATAAGAATGGTTTTGACCATTGAAATAAGAACGGTTTTGACCAATCAACCATGACCATCACACACACAACAGATCTGTGTTGAAAACGGATTGGAGTTGCTTTCTTCAGTCTTTACATGGAGTGGTACATTCATTTACCTTCAATACACACAATCATCATCAACTACTGACACTTCACATGAAATATGGATTTGTTAGAAGCACCTTTTATCAGAACACACACACACACACACACACACACACACACACAGAGAGAGAGAGAGAGGAGATAAAGTGCAGCAGATCAGACAGACAGACAGACAGACAGACAGACAGACAGACAGACAGACAAAGTGCAGCAGATCAGAATAATACAACCAGTAAGAACAAGAAGTAACAATAGAGAGCAGATATAAGGATATTAATATGAACTGTAAAAAGTATCCTAATCAACATGTTCTTTTGGGGGGGGGGCGATAATAAGAGCTAATATAATGAAACATGTAGAAAGTGGTATACCTTGTGGTTTCACAAAGCATGCTGGGAGTAACGCCAGTGTCCAATGTCTTATAGGACACTGTACAAAAATATAATACCATTAACAACATTTGCATGAAAAGGAACCAACGATAGAACTCAAGAGGTTTTTGCTTGTTGCTACTTTTTAAAAGCACTGGTATGAGTCAGTATCTGCTACCGTGGTGGTTGTATGAGTCAGTATCTGCTACAGTGGTGATTGTGGTGGTTGTATGAGTCAGTATCTTCTACCGTGGTGATTGTATGAGTCAGTATCTGCTACCGTGGTGGTTGTATGAGTCAGTATCTGCTACAGTGGTGATTGTGGTGGTTGTATGAGTCAGTATCTTCTACCGTGGTGATTGTATGAGTCAGTATCTGCTACTGTGGTGATTGTGGTGGTTGTATGAGTCAGTATCTGCTACTGTGGTGGTTGTATGAGTCGGTATCTGCTACCGTGGTGATTGTGGTGGTGGTATGAGTCAGTATCTTCTACCGTGGTGGTTGTGGTGGTTGTATGAGTCAGTATCTTCTACCGTGGTCGTTGTATGAGTCAGTATCTGCTACCGTGGTGGTTGTATGAGTCAGTATCCTCTACCGTGGTGGTTGTGGTCGTTGTATGAGTCAGTATCTTCTACCGTGGTGGTTGTGGTCATTGTATGAGTCAGTCTCTTCTACCGTGGTGGTTGTATGAGTCAGTATCTGCTACCGTGGTGGTTGTGGTCATTGTATGAGTCAGTATCTACTACCGTGGTGGTTGTGGTGGTTGTATGAGTCAGTCTCTGCTACCGTGGTGGTTGTGGTGGTTGTATGAGTCAATATCTTCTACCGTGGTGGTTGTGGTCGTTGTATGAGTCAGTATCTTCTACCGTGGTGGTTGTATGAGTCATTATCTGCTACCGTGGTGGTTGTATGAGTCAGTATCCTCTACCGTGGTGGTTGTATGAGTCAGTATCTGCTACCGTGGTGGTTGTGGTCATTGTATGAGTCAGTATCTTCTACCGTGGTGGTTGTATGAGTCAGTATCTGCTACCGTGGTGGTTGTGGTGGTTGTATGAGTCAGTATCTTCTACCGTGGTGGTTGTGGTCGTTGTATGAGTCAGTATCTTCTACTGTGGTCGTTGTATGAGTCAGTATCTCCTACCGTGGTGGTTGTATGAGTCAGTATCTTCTACCGTGGTGGTTGTGGTCGTTGTATGAGTCAGTATCTTCTACCGTGGTGGTTGTATGAGTCAGTATCTGCTACCGTGGTGGTTGTGGTCATTGTATGAGTCAGTATCTTCTACCGTGGTGGTTGTATGAGTCAGTATCTGCTACCGTGGTGGTTGTGGTCATTGTATGAGTCAGTATCTTCTACCGTGGTGGTTGTATGAGTCAGTATCTTCTACCATGGTGGTTGTATGAGTCAGTATCTGCTACCGTGGTGGTTGTGGTCGTTGTATGAGTCAGTATCTCCTACCGTGGTGGTTGTATGAGTCAGTATCTGCTACCGTGGTGGTTGTGGTGGTTGTATGAGTCAGTATCTTCTACCGTGGTGGTTGTATGAGTCAGTATCTGCTACCGTGGTGGTTGTGGTGGTTGTATGAGTCAGTATCTTCTACTGTGGTCGTTGTATGAGTCAGTATCTCCTACCGTGGTGGTTGTATGAGTCAGTATCTTCTACCGTGGTGGTTGTGGTCGTTGTATGAGTCAGTATCTTCTACCGTGGTGGTTGTATGAGTCAGTATCTGCTACCGTGGTGGTTGTGGTCATTGTATGAGTCAGTATCTTCTACCGTGGTGGTTGTATGAGTCAGTATCTGCTACCGTGGTGGTTGTGGTCATTGTATGAGTCAGTATCTTCTACCGTGGTGGTTGTATGAGTCAGTATCTTCTACCATGGTGGTTGTATGAGTCAGTATCTGCTACCGTGGTGGTTGTGGTCGTTGTATGAGTCAGTATCTCCTACCGTGGTGGTTGTATGAGTCAGTATCTGCTACCGTGGTGGTTGTGGTGGTCGTTGTATGAGTCAGTATCTTCTACCGTGGTGGTTGTATGAGTCAGTATCTGCTACCGTGGTGGTTGTGGTGGTGGTATGAGTCAGTATCTTCTACCGTGGTGGTTGTGGTCATTGTATGAGTCAGTATCTTCTACCGTGGTGGTTGTGGTCATTGTATGAGTCAGTATCTGCTACCATGGTGATTGTGGTCGTTGTATGAGTCAGTGGCTGCTACCATGGTGGCTGTGGTAGTTTCTTCAGAAAGGTCTGTCAACTCAAAACAGTGCTGCAAACTGAGGGCCGTTTTCAGTGAATGGAATGAAAGAAAGTCTGAACTTCAAAACACACAACAACAACAATAACATTCAAGGCTTTAAAAAGACACTTAAAGCACAGAGGCTGCTCAGTGGTTTTAAGTTGAGTAGAGGCTGCTCAGTGGTTTTAAGTTGAGTAGAGGCTGCTCAGTGGTTTTAAGTTGAGTAGAGGCTGCTCAGTGGTTTTAAGTTGAGTAGAGGCTGCTCAGTGGTTTAAATTTGGAGTAATTGAGAAACCTCCTTCTGTAAGCGCATGACTAAGTGACAACAGAAAAACTAGTCATTCATTACGTCCGATTGAGTGAAGCCAATTCTGAGACCGTCATCAGTTGAAGTGCCAAGCAATGAGCATCCTTTAACTCTTTAGAGTGGTTTTGAAGAGTGGTTTTGAAGAGTGGTGCTGGAGAGTGGATCTAAAGAGCGGTTCTGAATCTAGCCTTTAGTGCTCTGGACAAGGGATGCACCGTCGAATGACTGCAGTGTCCTTTTTGACAGAGGCGGTGTTTTAACAATCATTGAAACATCCATAACGATCTCCAGTGCGATTACATAAAGATTATATAAAACTAAAAGACAAAAAAAAAAAAAAAGACATTGGTGAAACAACCACCACAATGAAGTCATCAGCTTTGGTAGAATATTAAACAACAGTTACATTTTGCTTCCTAGTGTGGGCAGAACATACAGTACAACACTCTCGTTTCTCTTCATCTCTCCCTGCAGACATGTTCATTCATGACTTTAAAAAGTCAACGTGACGATAACCTGTGATTTTCAGTTGACGATATTCTTCTCTTAGTAGCAAACCAACCGAGATCCACGGCAAACAACTCTTCCAATCCTTCAGGTGTGTCAATCTTTTTATCGCAGAAAGATAGGTAGGTAGGTAGGTAGAAAGACAAGACACTCGACAAAAGAAAAAGTTAACTGTGCATCAAGAGAATACAGGAAAAGGCAGCTTCATCTAAATAGGAAGCTGACAAACAACGAAGCGTTTCCAGGGGTGGGTCAAAGAACACAGAAGACAGGGTTCAACTGTCAATCAGAGCTGTTGGGGGAGAAATGCACTGCATCCAAAATGCCACTCTATTCCCTATATAGTGCACTACTTTTGACCAGGGCCTGTATAATAGGGCTCTGGTGAAGAGTAGTGCACTATATGGTGAAAAGGGTTCCATTTGGGACGCATCCCTATACAATCTCCTTTGGGGAAGGGGGGGGGGCAGTTAGGACAACAATTGGGGGCATTCCTTCTTCTTTTCAGAATTGTTTTGGTTCTCTAACGTGTCATTTTTTAAATGGGATGGCGAGTCGCTTTCCTCTGTAGCCTACAGAATAGCCAGCCAGCTCAGCAGCAATAAGTAGCCTAGCCAGGCCAAGACCCAGGCCAAGACCCAGTTTTGGGTGTGGAGGAGTGCTAGGTAGGTAGCCTGGTACCAGGCCTGGTGAGGGGTGGGGGGTGTGCTAAGTAGGTAGCCTGGTACCCAGGCATGGTGAGGGGTTGGAGGAGTGCTAGGTAGGTAGCCTGGTACCAGGCCTGGTGAGGGGTTGGGGGTATGCTAGGTAGGTAGCCTGGTACCAGGCCTGGTGAGGGGTGGGGGGTGTGCTAGGTAGGTAGCCTGGTACCCAGGCATGGTGAGGGGTTGGAGGAGTGCTAGGTAGGTAGCCTGGTACCCAGGCATGGTGAGGGGTTGGAGGAGTGCTAGGTAGGTAGCCTGGTACCAGGCCTGGTGAGGGGTTGGAGGAGTGCTAGGTAGGTAGCCTGGTACCAGGCCTGGTGAGGGGTTGGGGGTGTATTCTGCTCAGCTCTGTGGGGAAGCAGCAGGGAAGGTAAAGGCTGTACCAGTCCATGGAACGGAGAGGATGGATCCACTAGAACAGTGAACACCTGAAGAAGCTGCTCTTCTTTGACCGGTTCTCTGTGATCTTGACCGGCCCACCGCCTCCTGGAGGACTGTTGTCGTTCTAAAGCGGGGGGGGGGGGGGGGGGGGGGGTTGGGTCAATGGGTCAATTACCACTCTTAACATCCCATTGCTGCCAACAACTGTTGGAACTTACATTCTGGATAAGTATGCATTGTACATCATATCATATGTGCATCATCTGCTAAACAACAACATAAACTCACTATTTTTCTGTTGAGTCTCGTCATTATGTCTCTTCCCAGTGTGAAAAAGGACTGTTTCAAAAAGAAACAAAAAATGTATACTTCAGGAACATGTTTATTAGAGAAAAATGTTCTGTTTCAATGAAAAAGACTGAGAGAAGAATTAAAAATGGGTATAAATGAATAGTATTGAACAGAACGCACCTCTTCCACATTCAGGCTGGATTTGGCGCTTGTTTCTAAGAACTTGATGCCATAATCAATCGCCAACTGTGACAAATAAAACAGAGAAACATTAGGAGAACAATTCATGTTAATAATTCATGTTACAGATGTACTTTTTTTAAATCAACAGCAGCCCCCCCCCCCATGCAACACATTCCAAGAGGCATAGCACAGAACGTAAAAGTGATGTTACCTTTCTGTTACAAAAGGAATTGTACTACATCATGAAGGGAGAACTGGGCTGGCTATGACAAACATAGATCATACTGTATATTATGAGTATTGTCAAACATACAACAGGGAATACATTTACACCAAAGATACTATGAAGAGCAGTGTGGGGGTTTCACCAAAGATACTATGAAGAGCAGTGTGGGGGTTTCACCAAAGATACTATGAAGAGCATGTGTGGGGGTTTCACCAAAGATACTATGAAGAGCAGTGTGGGGGTTTCACCAAAGATACTATGAAGAGCATGTGTGGGGGTTTCACCAAAGATACTATGAAGAGCAGTGTGGGGGTTTCACCAAAGATACTATGAAGAGCAGTGTGGGGGTTTCACCAAAGATACAATGAAGAGCAGTGTGGAGGTTTCACCAAAGATACTATGAAGAGCAGTGTGGGGGTTTCACCAAAGATACTATGAAGAGCATGTGTGGGGGTTTCACCAAAGATACTATGAAGAGCAGTGTGGGGGTTTCACCAAAGATACTATGAAGAGCAGTGTGGGGGTTTCACCAAAGATACTATGAAGAGCAGTGTGGGGGTTTCACCAAAGATACTATGAAGAGCAGTGTGGGGGTTTCACCAAAGATACTATGAAGAGCAGTGTGGGGGTTTCACTTTTCTCGGGAACGTTATCACATTGTTTCCAACGCACCCTGCAACAAGACATCTCAGACTCGCCAGTGCTTATTTGAAACACACAGAGACCTTGAAAGCCTGAACTCTGACCTCCATACCTTTTCTCCTCGTTCTTTTGACACCTGTCTTTTGTCATTCATGTCACACTTGTTTCCTAGGATCATCCTCTCCACGTCAGAGGAGGCATGCTACAGACAGAGGAGAAGAAGACTGATTATTGCTACAGACAGAATGAGAGAAGACTGATTATTGCTACAGACAGAGGAGGAGAAGACTGATTATTGCTACAGACAGAGGAGGAGGAGAAGACTGATTATTGCTACAGACAGAGGAGGAGGAGACTGATTATTGCTACAGACAGAATGAGAGAAGACTGATTATTGCTACAGACAGAGGAGGAGAAGACTGATTATTGCTACAGACAGAGGAGGAGGAGAAGACTGATTATTGCTACAGACAGAATGAGAGAAGACTGATTATTGCTACAGACAGAGGAGGAGGAGACTGATTATTGCTACAGACAGAATGAGAAGACTGATTATTGCTACAGACAGAGGAGGAGAAGACTGATTATTGCTACAGACAGAGGAGGAGGAGAAGACTGATTATTGCTACAGACAGAGGAGAAGACTGTTTATTGCTACAGACAGAGGAGGAGAAGACTGATTATTGCTACAGACAGAATGAGAAGACTGATTATTGCTACAGACAGAGGAGGAGAAGACTGATTATTGCTACAGACAGAGGAGGAGGAGAAGACTGATTATTGCTACAGACAGAGGAGAAGACTGTTTATTGCTACAGACAGAGGAGGAGAAGACTGATTATTGCTACAGACAGAATGAGAGAAGACTGATTATTGCTACAGACAGAATGAGAGAAGACTGATTATTGCTACAGACAGAGGAGGAGGAGACTGATTATTGCTACAGACAGAGGAGAAGAAGACTGATTATTGCTACAGACAGAGGAGGAGGAGAAGACTGATTATTGCTACAGACAGAGGAGAAAACTGATTATTGCTACAGACAGAGGAGGAGTAGACTGATTATTGCTACAGACAGAGGAGGAGAAGACTGATTATTGCTACAGACAGAGGATACATCACTGTCTGTTTCTTACAGTTTCTTTGATCCTTGTAGACTGTAGATCATGTTCATCATACAGTCATAAGACGCAGCAACGTGCTTTCACCAGAACATGGCAGCAAAGTTCATAGAAATGGAACGGGTGTGAAACTGTCTGTGTGCGTATTAGTGCGTGCCAGTGCATGCCAGTGCGTGCCAGTACGTGCCAGTGCGTGCCAGTACGTGTTAGTGCGTGCCAGTGCGTGCTAGTGCGTGCCAGTGTGTGCCAGTGTGTGCCAGTGTGTGCCAGTACGTGCCAGTGCGTGCCAGTACGTGCCAGTGCATGCCAGTGAGTGCCAGTGCGTGCCAGTACGTGCCAGTGCGTGCCAGTGCGTGCCAGTGCGTGCCAGTACGTGCCAGTACGTGTTAGTGCGTGCCAGTACGTGCCAGTGCGTGCCAGTGCGTGCCAGTACGTGCCAGTGCATGCCAGTGCGTGCCAGTGAGTGCCAGTGCGTGCCAGTGCGTGCCAGTGAGTGCCAGTGCGTGCCAGTGCGTGCCAGTACGTGCCAGTGCGTGCCAGTGCGTGCCAGTGCGTGCCAGTGCGTGCCAGTGCGTGCCAGTGAGTGCCAGTGCGTGCCAGTGTGTGCCAGTGCGTGCCAGTGTGTGCCAGTGCTTGCCAGTGTGTGCCAGTGCGTGCCAGTGTGTGTGAAAATGCTTGCTTAGTACTTCAGTTTAGCTCAATCATTTTGTAATGTCCCTTTAAGTCAGTTGAAATGGTTCTACCTGCTGCGGTAGCTTCATACCTGATTGTTTTTAGGCTACCTGCTGTGGTAGCTTCACACCTGATTGTTTTTAGGCTACCTGCTGCGGTAGCTTCACACCTGATTGTTTTCAGGCTACCTGCTGCGGTAGCTTCACACCTGATTGTTTTTAGGCTACCTGCTGCGGTAGCTTCACACCTGATTGTTTTCAGGCTACCTGCTGCGGTAGCTTCATACCTCTTCAATGTTCCTGATCCAGTTCTTGATGTTCTCGAAGGACTTCTCGTTAGTGATGTCATACACTAGCATGATACCCTGTTGGACAAAGGACAGGAAGTGACGTCAGAGGAAGTGACACGCCGTGACATTAACAGGAAAAGACCCAACCTAGCGCCATTCCAGTCATGACCCAGTGAAATGTCTGTGTGTCTGTGCTGTAGTCAAGTAAGGGGCATGAGTCATTACAAGCATGAAGCCCTTATAAACCCAGAATACTCTGCCTCAGTAAAATAATAATAGGTTGTTTACATACAAAGTTGACATATATAGAACCTGGTTAGTAAGCAAAACATAACAACAGTACATTTCCTAAACGGATACACAGCAATGAATAAAGTGACTATTCTACCAGAACTATGAGGCAGTGGAACTGACCACAGTATCAACTCCAAAATATAGATTTGCTACTGCTCGACTAAAGAAACATCCTGTCTACCAACATCCTGTCTACCAACAGCCTGTCTACCAACATCCTGTCTACCAACAGCCTGTCTACCAACAGCCTGTTTACCAACATCCTGTCTACCAACATCCTGTCTACCAACATCCTGTCTACCAACAGCCTGTCTACCAACAGCCTGTCTACCAACATCCTGTCTACCAACATCCTGTCTACCAACACTACCAACATCCTGTCTACCAACAGCCTGTCTACCAACATCCTGTCTACCAACATCCTGTCTACCAACAGCCTGTCTACCAACATCCTGTCACACACACACACACACACACACACACACACACACACACACACACACACGGCCCTCCATGGTAACACGCACACGGCCCTCCTTAGTAACACACACACACGGCCCTCCATAGTAACACAAACAGCCCTCCATAGTAACACACACAGCCCTCCATAGTAACACAAACAGCCCTCCATAGTAACACAAACAGCCCTCCATAGTAACACAAACAGCCCTCCATAGTAACACACACAGCCCTCCATAGTAACACACACAGCCCTCCATAGTAACACAAACAGCCCTCCATAGTAACACAAACAGCCCTCCATAGTAACACACACAGCCCTCCATAGTAACACAAACAGCCCTCCATAGTAACACAAACAGCCCTCCATAGTAACACACACAGCCCTCCATAGTAACACAAACAGCCCTCCATAGTAACACACACAGCCCTCCATATTATCACAAACAGCCCTCCATAGTAACACAAACAGCCCTCCATAGTAACACACACAGCCCTCCATAGTAACACACACAGCCCTCCATAGTAACACAAACAGCCCTCCATAGTAACACAAACAGCCCTCCATAGTAACACAAACAGCCCTCCATAGTAACACACACAGCCCTCCATAGTAACACAAACAGCCCTCCATAGTAACACACACAGCCCTCCATAGTAACACAAACAGCCCTCCATAGTAACACACACAGCCCTCCATAATAACACAAACAGCCCTCCATAGTAACACACACAGCCCTCCATAGTAACACACACAGCCCTCCATAGTAACACAAACAGCCCTCCATAGTAACACAAACAGCCCTCCATAGTAACACACACAGCCCTCCATAGTAACACAAACAGCCCTCCATAGTAACACAAACAGCCCTCCATAGTAACACACACAGCCCTCCATAGTAACACAAACAGCCCTCCATAGTAACACACACAGCCCTCCATATTATCACAAACAGCCCTCCATAGTAACACAAACAGCCCTCCATAGTAACACACACAGCCCTCCATAGTAACACACACAGCCCTCCATAGTAACACAAACAGCCCTCCATAGTAACACAAACAGCCCTCCATAGTAACACACACAGCCCTCCATAGTAACACAAACAGCCCTCCATAGTAACACACACAGCCCTCCATAGTAACACAAACAGCCCTCCATAGTAACACACACAGCCCTCCATAATAACACAAACAGCCCTCCATAGTAACACACACAGCCCTCCATAGTAACACACACAGCCCTCCATAGTAACACAAACAGCCCTCCATAGTAACACAAACAGCCCTCCATAGTAACACACACAGCCCTCCATAGTAACACAAACAGCCCTCCATAGTAACACACACAGCCCTCCATAGTAACACAAACAGCCCTCTATAGTAACACACACAGCCCTCCATAGTAACACACACATCCCTCCATAGTAACACAAACAGCCCTCCATAGTAACACAAACAGCCCTCCATAGTAACACACACAGCCCTCCATTGTAACACAAACAGCCCTCCATAGTAACACAAACAGCCCTCCATAGTAACACACACAGCCCTCCATAGTAACACACACAGCCCTCCATAGTAACACACACAGCCCTCCATAGTAACACACACAGCCCTCCATAGTAACACAAACAGCCCTCCATAGTAACACAAACAGCCCTCCATAGTAACACACACAGCCCTCCATAGTAACACAAACAGCCCTCCATAGTAACACAAACAGCCCTCCATAGTAACACACACAGCCCTCCATAGTAACACAAACAGCCCTCCATAGTAACACACACAGCCCTCCATAGTAACACAAACAGCCCTCCATAGTAACACAAACAGCCCTCCATAGTAACAACACCATCAGCCCCAGTGATTGAATGGTCCAACAGCACTAGGGATCCTATCCGATCACTATCCTTCCTGTGTAATACAGTCTCCTATCAAACTGGCCATTCCATCGTTTTCACCACTCACACAGAGCATACAAATGTATAAGATGGACCTCCGTGTCAACAAGCAGTAAACAGATACATCTAGTTCAACTAGAGAGACTGTTTGGTATGACTGGACCGGAGAAATACGCAGACAGGTAGAGAGACTAGGCTACAATTCATTATAAAAGATGACTCCCATTCTGAACACACACGATAACCTCCACGCGATTTGTTTTATCTGTGTCGTTTCAGTCTGTGACCTTTTGGAGACATGACAGTGGACGGTTCTTACCATAGCTCCTCTGTAGTAGGCTGTTGTGATGGTCCTGAACCGCTCCTGACCGGCTGTGTCCCTGGGAGAGACAACGTCAGTACAACGTCAGTACAACGTAACAACCATGTTGATAGTGCAGTAGCTACAGCATTACTACATTACCCTGGGAGAGACAGTACAATGTAACAACCATGTTGATAGTGCAGTAGCTACAGCATTACTACATTACCCTGGGAGAGACAGTACAATGTAACAACCATGTTGATAGTGCAGTAGCTACAGCATTACTACATTACCCTGGGAGAGACAGTACAACGTAACAACCATGTTGATAGTGCAGTAGCTACAGCATTACTACATTACCCTGGGAGAGACAGTACAACGTCAGTACAACGTAACAACCATGTTGATAGTGCAGTAGCTACAGCATTACTACATTACCCTGGGAGAGACAGTACAACGTCAGTACAACGTAACAACCATGTTGATAGTGCAGTAGCTGCAGCCAGTGTTACCAAACATCAGTGTAAGAGGGCCTGGGGGTTCTCCCTGTAAACCGTGTCAGACAGTGATATGACCACTGGTGCCTAGTGTGAGTGACTACCCTGGATAGGGGATGAATAAGCAGGCCAAATGTGTGCATCCAAACACGGCTGAACACTCTTACACACGCATGCACACTGTCCAAGCTATCACTGACTACAAGGCAGTTAACACTACACTTCAGATTCACTCAGGGCTGATAGAGGCTCTCCAAGCTATCACTGACTACAAGGCAGTTAAAACTACACTTCAAGTGGCCTACTGGTACTCACCATTAACCTGACGACTCACACTAAATTATTCCGCTGCTCTGTCGCCCCCTACGTACTTTAGTCTGAGGCTGCCATTATTGAAGATGTTTGTTGTGACGAGGGGCACGAGGGGCATTCTACAAAACAAAGTCGTTAGTGATTGGATCATCTCTAACCAATCAGAGTATCAAAGCCAATTACACACTTTTAAACCGCGGCTTTACCCACGTGCGTTTTGGCTCAACCCATCGGTTTCTGGACCAATCAGACGGCCCTGAATGTGTTCCCATTCAGTGAAGGGTCAAGGAGGTACTCAGATCCAGACTCATTGTGGAGAAGAAACTAACGTCTGTGGACGTGGCGTCTGGCTGGAGCAAGGAGTCTGGGTAGCCAGGCAAACTCACCATATATGGAGCTAGGAGTCTGAATAGCAAGGCAAACTCACCATCTCTGGAGCTAGGAGTCTGAATAGCAAGGCAAACTCACCATATCTGGAGCTAGGAGTCTGAAGAGCAAGGCAAACTCATCATATCTGGAGCTAGCAATCTGGGTAGCCAGGCAAACTCACCATATTTGGAGCTAGGAGTCTGGGTAGCCAGCCAAACTCACCATATATGGAGCTAGGAGTCTGAATAGCAAGGCAAACTCACCATCTCTGGAGCTAGCAATCTGGGTAGCCAGGCAAACTCACCATATTTGGAGCTAGGAGTCTGGGTAGCCAGGCAAACTCACCATCTCTGGAGCTAGCAATCTGGGTAGCCAGGGAAACTCACCATCTCTGGAGCTAGCAATCTGGGTAGCCAGGCAAACTCACCATATCTGGAGCTAGCAATCTGGGTAGCCAGGGAAACTCACCATATCTGGAGCTAGCAATCTGGGTAGCCAGGGAAACTCACCATATTTGGAGCTAGGAGTCTGGGTAGCCAGGCAAACTCACCATCTCTGGAGCTAGCAATCTGGGTAGCCAGGGAAACTCACCATGTCTGGAGCTAGCAATCTGGGTAGCCAGGCAAACTCACCATATCTGGAGCTAGCAATCTGGGTAGCCAGGGAAACTCACCATATCTGGAGCTAGCAATCTGGGTAGCCAGGGAAACTCACCATCTCTGGAGCTAGCAATCTGGGTAGCCAGGGAAACTCACCATCTCTGGAGCTAGCAATCTGGGTAGCCAGGCAAACTCACCATATCTGGAGCTAGCAATCTGGGTAGCCAGGGAAACTCACCATATCTGGAGCTAGCAATCTGGGTAGCCAGGGAAACTCACCATATTTGGAGCTAGGAGTCTGGGTAGCCAGGCAAACTCACCATCTCTGGAGCTAGCAATCTGGGTAGCCAGGGAAACTCACCATGTCTGGAGCTAGCAATCTGGGTAGCCAGGCAAACTCACCATATCTGGAGCTAGCAATCTGGGTAGCCAGGGAAACTCACCATATCTGGAGCTAGCAATCTGGGTAGCCAGGGAAACTCACCATCTCTGGAGCTAGCAATCTGGGTAGCCAGGCAAACTCACCATATCTGGAGCTAGCAATCTGGGTAGCCAGGGAAACTCACCATATCTGGAGCTTGATCTTCTTCCCGTCCAAATCTATCGTCCTGATTTTGAAGTCAATACCTGAAATCAGAGAAAAAGTTAGGGAAAACATTTCTAAAGTGTTAAACTACATTTGAGGCAGTGGGTAGGGACTAGCTGGGGGCTAGCTGGGGCTAGCTGGGGGCTAGCTGGGAGCTAACTGGGGGCTAGCTGGAGGCTAGCTGGGGGCTAGCTGGGGGCTAGCTGGGGGCTAACTGGGGGCTAGCTGGGAGCTAACTGGGGGCTAGCTGGGAGCTAACTGGGGGTTAGCTGGGAGCTAACTGGGGGCTAGCTGGGAGTTAGCTGGGAGATAACTGGGGGCTAGCTGGGGGCTGGCTGGGGACTAGCTGGGGGCTAACTGGGGGCTGGCTGGGGGCTGGCTGGGGACTAGCTGGGGGCTGGCTGGGGGCTGGCTGGGGGCTGGCTGGGGGCTAACTGGGGGCTGGCTGGGGGCTGGCTGGGGGTTAACTGTGGGTAAGCTGAAGGTAAGCATTCCTATTAACACTGTTACAGGCCTTGAGGACTGAAGGTACGCATTCCTATTAACACTGTTACAGGCCTTGAGGACTGAAGGTAAGCATTCCTATTAACACTAACTACAGGGGGATGTATCCAAGGACTTAAAGCCACAAAGCAAACCTCACAATAGAGCCAAGCAATCCAGTCATGGTGTAGAAGTCACTCTGAACATAGTAACGGTATGAGTCATGGTGTAGAAGTCACTCTGATCATAGTAAAGGTCTGAATCATGGTGTAGAAGTCACTCTGATCATAGTAAAGGTCTGAGTCATGGTGTAGAAGTCACTCTGATCATAGTAAAGGTCTGAGTCATGGTGTAGAAGTCACTCTGATCATAGTAAAGGTCTGAGTCATGGTGTAGAAGTCACTCTGAACATAGTAAAGGTCTGAGTCATGGTGTAGAAGTCACTCTGATCATAGTAAAGGTCTGAGTCATGGTGTAGAAGTCACTCTGATCATAGTAAAGGTCTGAGTCGTCCAGAAGGATCTATCGTGATCTGGGGTACGTCCCCAAAAGGCCCCTTTTCCCTGCAGTAGGTGTTATAGTGGACTACTGTTGACCAGGGGTTATAGTGGACTACTGTTGACCAGGGTTATAGTGGACTACTGTTGACCAGGGTTATAGTGGACTACTGTTGACCAGGGTTATAGTGGACTACTGTTTACCAGGGTTATAATGGACTACTGTTGACCAGGGGTTATAGTGGACTACTGTTGACCAGGGTTATAGTGGACTACTGTTGACCAGGGTTATAGTGGACTACTGTTGACCAGGGTTATAGTGGACTACTGTTGACCAGGGTTATAGTGGACTACTGTTGACCAGGGGTTATAGTGGACTACTGTTGACCAGGGGTTATAGTGGACTACTGTTGACCAGGGTTATAATGGACTAATGTTGACCAGGGTTATAGTGGACTACTGTTGACCAGGGGTTATAGTGGACTACTGTTGACCAGGGGTTATAGTGGACTACTGTTGACCAGGGTTATAGTGGACTACTGTTGACCAGGGTTATAGTGGACTACTGTTGACCAGGGTTATAGTGGACTACTGTTGACCAGGGGTTATAGTGGACTACTGTTGACCAGGGGTTATAGTAGACTACTGTTGACCAGGGCCAGGGGTTATAGTGGACTACTGTTGACCAGGGTTATAGTGGACTACTGTTAAGGTCCGCCTGGCCTGCTTCAGGTAGACCCACAGACACACTGTAGGACAGGACTGACCATTCAGGCCAAGAGTAGAACAGGACAGACCATCAGGCCCAGGGTAGAACAGGACAGACCATCAGGCCCAGGGTAGAACAGGACAGACCATTCAGGACCAGGGTAGAACAGGACAGACCATCAGGCCCAGGGTAGAACAGGACAGACCATCAGGCCCAGGGTAGAACAGGACTGACCATCAGGCCCAGGGTAGGTAACCTCACCCCCTTGGATACACTGTGGCCGCTCACAGCTAAATAAAGCCTGTCCTGAGAGCAGCTGGTGCTGTTGTCCCATACAACTGACCTGATCTTATCACTTTCATGGCCCTAGTGACGGTAATAACATATGACAGAGTGTCACGATTCCTACCGACGGTGGCGCCCCCTCCTGCTCGGGTGGCGCTCGGCGGTCGTCGTCACCGGCCTATTAGCTGCCACCGATTCCCTTTTTGTTTTTCCCTGAGTTAGTCATTAGGAGGGCTATTTAGTTCAGCTGGCCCGCTCCCTATTGTGCGGGATTGTCTTTCTGTGTGTCGACTGCAGTTTGTTCGACTGTGCTTGTTAGTTGTATTTTTCCCTGTTGTTGGGAGCCCTTTATTTTTGTACGTTGTGGTTTGATTAAAATTACCACACCGTGTTCGCTGCTTCCTGCGCTTCTTTCCGCCACACCACAGGCAAGCCGTTACACAGAGACAGAGACCGAGTGAGAGACAGACAGACAGGCAGAGAGTGAGAGACAGGCAGAGAGTGAGAGAGACAGACAGACAGACAGACAGACAGACAGACAGACAGACAGACAGACAGACAGACAGACAGACAGACAGAGAGTGAGAGACAGACAGACAGAGAGTGAGAGAGAGAGAGACAGACAGAGAGTGAGAGAGAGACAGACAGAGAGTGAGAGCGCTACAAGATAAAAACTATCCTCTAAAAGCGGCCTGTCAAACGGTTTCTCTTCTAGAAAAGTGGAGGTTCTGTGTGTATAAATCTATTGGCACGTAGTAGATTGCTATGGTGTACTTCTGTAACCTGATGACAGACGAGCTCCAATCAGAATAGTCCTTATTGAGTGCTGAGGGACAGCACACGTCACTAGCCAGTAACGTGAGAGGAACGTGGGTACCTGCTCAATTATCAGTCTGTCCCCGGAACAAGTGTTCATATTAAAACCTAATGAGCTAGCCTAGCGCTAGCTAGCTGGGGGGCTTTGATACAGGTCTGGCAACCTATTCCCTATATAGTGCACTACCTTTGACTAAATAGGGAATAGGGTGCTATTCAGGACGCAGATGCAGATGGAGGGTGATGCAGATGGAGGGTGATGCAGGTCGAGGGTGATGCAGGTCGGCAGGCTCACTGAGAGGAGAGGAAGTGGTGAGAGAACAGAGCAGCACAGCAGGATGTAGAGAGCAGTCTACCAGGAACACAGCCCCACTATTACACCAGATAATAAACAGATACTACAGCGTTTGTCCCTCAGGGGAAAACATAAAACTCAATTGAATTGAATAAAAGTTGTCTACGTAGCTAATGAGACATGTCTTCTGTTACAGTCCTCTGCTGCAGGCTAGAGTTTCAAATGCTTCCTGTAGGTTTAATAGCCTACTACTTTTAGTAAGTGCAAGACGAGGATGCCACGTTCATGATCTAGAGAAACTGGTGTGTATCCTAGGGTTTATACAGAGACTTTACAAGAGACACTTCTGGGACAGTGCTGCTCGCTAGCGAACTCTGCAGCTCCACTACACACGTTGAGTTGCTATGCCATCGGCCCTGTGTCAATGTGATGTTCTACCTGAGGAGAGGAGGGGAGGGGAGGGGAAGAGGAGAGGAGGGGAAAAGGAGAAAAGGAAAGGAGAGGAGGAGAGGAGCAAAGGAGAGGAGGAGAGGAGAAGAGGAGAGGAGGAGAGGAGAAGAGGAGAGGAGCAGAGGTGAAAAGGAGGAGAGGAGAGGAGCAGAGGAGAGGAGAGTAGGAGAGGAGGAGAGGAGAAGAGGAGAGGAGCAGAGGAGAAGAGAGGAGCAGAGGAGAGAGGAAGAGGAAAGGAGGAGAGGAGAAGAGGAGAGGAGGAGAGGAGAGGAGGAGAGGAGAGGAGAGAGGAGAGGAGGAGAGGAGAGGAGGAGAGGAGAAGAGGAGAGGAGGAGAGGAGAAAGGGAGAGAGGAAAGCATCTTTATTCTAGTCCCTCTACTGCACCATATTCATCCAGAGGTGTCTAGTGGAGGACATAACCAGAGGTGTCTAGTGGAGGACATAACCAGAGGTGTCTAGTGGAGGACATAACCAGTGGGGTCTAGTGGAGGACATAACCAGTGGGGTCTAGTGGAGGACATAACCAGTGGGGTCTAGTGGAGGACATAACCAGTGGGGTCTAGTGGAGGACATAACCAGTGGGGTCTAGTGGAGGACATAACCAGTGGGGTCTAGTGGAGGACATAACCAGTGGGGTCTAGTGGAGGACATAACCAGTGGGGTCTAGTGGAGGACATAACCAGTGGGGTCTAGTGGAGGACATAACCAGTGGGGTCTAGTGGAGGACATAACCAGTGGTGTCTAGTGGAGGACATAACCAGTGGGGTCTAGTGGAGGACATAACCAGTGGTGTCTAGTGGAGGACATAACCAGTGGTGTCTAGTGGAGGACATAACCAGTGGTGTCTAGTGGAGGACATAACCAGTGGTGTCTAGTGGAGGACATAACCAGTGGGGTCTAGTGGAGGACATAACCAGTGGTGTCTAGTGGAGGACATAACCAGTGGTGTCTAGTGGAGGACATAACCAGTGGGGTCTAGTGGAGGACATAACCAGTGGGGTCTAGTGGAGGACATAACCAGTGGTGTCTAGCGGAGGACATAACCAGTGGTGTCTAGCGGAGGACATAACCAGTGGTGTCTAGTGGAGGACATAACCAGTGGGGTCTAGTGGAGGACATAACCAGTGGTGTCTAGCGGAGGACATAACCAGTGGTGTCTAGCGGAGGACATAACCAGTGGTGTCTAGCGGAGGACATAACCAGTGGGGTCTAGTGGAGGACATAACCAGTGGTGTCTAGTGGAGGACATAACCAGTGGGGTCTAGTGGAGGACATAACCAGTGGTGTCTAGTGGAGGACATAACCAGTGGGGTCTAGTGGAGGACATAACCAGTGGTGTCTAGTGGAGGACATAACCAGTGGGGTCTAGTGGAGGACATAACCAGTGGTGTCTAGTGGAGGACATAACCAGTGGGGTCTAGTGGAGGACATAACCAGTGGTGTCTAGTGGAGGACATAACCAGTGGGGTCTAGTGGAGGACATAACCAGTGGGGTCTAGCGGAGGACATAACCAGTGGTGTCTAGTGGAGGACATAACCAGTGGTGTCTAGCGGAGGACATAACCAGTGGGGTCTAGTGGAGGACATAACCAGTGGTGTCTAGCGGAGGACATAACCAGTGGGGTCTAGTGGAGGACAGAATGAACGGGCGTCAGCCAACGAGAATTGAACCTCGCCGATTATTGAGCTTGGACGCTTCCATTGGACGTGACACAATGCGAGCACAACACAGCTAACGGTTGATGGCAATGGTCGGACGCCCGGTGGCTATACCGTAGCCGGGTCGTAACTACACAGACTTCCCTTCCTGCCTCTACAGGGAAAAAACCTCTAATCCAAGAACTTCAGGATACGGACGATACGGCAGCTGGCTTTGTTTCCTTTCCAAGCTGTCCTCTAAATACCATATAGGGGCCTTTCTTAACTATCTTCATGAAATCTTCTTCAACCATATTTACTGTAATAAAATGACTGAAACAGAAGAAAAACCGAAGTAATTATCCTCCCACCAGAAGCACTGACAGAAAAAGTCCCAACAATGAAAGAATTCTCTAGTTGGTGAATTCACTTGACAGTGGGTGAATTCCAATGGCTGTGATTGAACTTCCGTTGTTTTGAAGGAGGCTGGTTGGTGGTTGGAGCATTCTGCCGGGGCCTGCCGAGAAATGGAAGGAGATGCATCGGTGGCTCTGTGCTGCGTGGGGTTACTGGCAGTCAGTCAGTACGTCAGAGTGAGAGAGAGGAGACTTTTCCTTTCCCCCCCCCTCTGTGCTGGCTCCAACACGGCCCTTCCCCTCTCAGCCAGTCACTTGTGTCCAGGAAGAGGAACCAGAGCCTGGCCAGCGGGGGCTGGTTAGTGGTGGTGATTAGGGAAGCCTGCAGCGGGGCCCACCCTCAGTTCACTGACCTCTCTGCTCAGGCCTCACACACAGGAAGAGATGTGAGGGACACACGGACGGAAGATACACACACACACACACACACACACACACACACACACGCCCCACCCTTGAATACAACAGCTGGTCAGCTGATGGCTCACGAGACAGAGGAGGGTTATGACAGTGCTGCGTCTGTTACTACAGATCATTGTATACAGGCTGAGCTACTCATTTCACATTCACCCTTTAAATTCCCAACACCAATACAGTACTGTACAGTAGGGGTCTCATTAGAAATTCACCATCTTAGTTATACAGTTCCCAGCATTCATACTGTACAATAACATCACAGAACTGTACTGAGTGAGAGAACTGTGCTGCTTCACACACACAACATCATGTCACCTATGTCTCGGTGTCCACTTCAGACAGCAGAATTGAAACAGGATAGACCAGGTCACCTGATGTTAAACTAGACTACTGCTGCTGTGTCTGTAGAATAGAGTAGAGCTGGCCTGTACGTGCTTCTTCTCTGCTCTCTGAGCGAGTGTCTTCCTGTTCAGAGAAAAAACATATACACTTCTCACTTCCTGTTTCATTCAGGAAGATTCTCCTCGCCGCTTCGCGCGACGCTCCCACCAACCAGACTGAAACAATTCAACAACCTTGTCCTCCGTGACGCACAGGAAACACAGGAGGGCAATCCAAATGGCCCCCTACTCCCTAGCGCACTACTTTTAACCAGAGTCCTATAGGTCCTGGTCAAAAGTAGTGCACTATATGGGAAATAGGGTGCCATTTGGAACGCAGACAGGCAGGCAGGTCTGAGAGTGGTGGACTAGTGACAGGCTGAAGGGATGCAGACAGGCAGGCAGGTCTGAGAGTGGTGGACGAGTGACAGGCTGAAGGGATGCAGACAGGCAGGCAGGTCTGAGAGTGGTGGACGAGTGACAGGCTGAAGGGATGCAGACAGGCAGGCAGGTCTGAGAGTGGTGGACGAGTGACAGGCTGAAGGGATGCAGACAGACAGGAGGTCTGAGAGTGATGGACTAGTGACAGGCTGATAGAGGGATGCAGACAGACAGGCAGGTCTGAGAGTGGTGGACGAGTGACAGGCTGAAGGGATGCAGACAGACAGGAGGTCTGAGAGTGGTGGACGAGTGACAGGCTGAAGGGATGCAGACAGGCAGGCAGGTCTGAGAGTGGTGGACGAGTGACAGGCTGAAGGGATGCAGACAGACAGGAGGTCTGAGAGTGATGGACTAGTGACAGGCTGAAGGGATGCAGACAGGCAGGCAGGTCTGAGAGTGGTGGACGAGTGACAGGCTGAAGGGATGCAGACAGACAGGAGGTCTGAGAGTGATGGACTAGTGACAGGCTGAAGGGATGCAGACAGGCAGGCAGGTCTGAGAGTGGTGGACGAGTGACAGGCTGAAGGGATGCAGACAGACAGGAGGTCTGAGAGTGATGGACTAGTGACAGGCTGAAGGGATGCAGACAGACAGGTGGTCTGAGAGTGGTGGACTAGTGACAGGCTGAAGGGATGCAGACAGACAGGAGAGTGGTGGACGGGTGACAGGCTGAAGGGATGCAGACAGACAGACAGGAGAGTGGTGGAAGAGTGACAGGCTGAAGGGATGCAGACAGACAGGAGAGTGGTGGAAGAGTGACAGGCTGAAGGGATGCAGACAGACAGGAGAGTGGTGGAAGAGTGACAGGCTGAAGGGATGCAGACAGACAGGAGAGTGGTGGAAGAGTGACAGGCTGAAGGGATGCAGACAGACAGGAGAGTGGTGGAAGAGTGACAGGCTGAAGGGATGCAGACAGACAGGAGAGTGGTGGAAGAGTGACAGGCTGAAGGGATGCAGACAGACAGGAGAGTGGTGGAAGAGTGACAGGCTGAAGGGATGCAGACAGACAGACAGACAGACAGACAGACAGACAGACAGACAGACAGACAGACAGACAGACAGACAGACAGGAGAGTGGTGGAAGAGTGACAGGCTGAAGGGATGCAGACAGACAGGAGAGTGGTGGACGAGTGACAGGCTGAAGGGATGCAGACAGACAGGAGAGTGGTGGAAGAGTGACAGGCTGAAGGGATGCAGACAGACAGGAGAGTGGTGGAAGAGTGACAGGCTGAAGGGATGCAGACAGACAGACAGACAGACAGACAGACAGGAGAGTGGTGGAAGAGTGACAGGTTGAAGAGGTTGTTATGTTGGGAACTGTGGAGGTGAAAAACACAGGTCTTGTCTGAAATGGCACCCTATTCCCTATATAGTGCACTACTTTTGACCAGGGCCCTACGGCACCCTATTCCCTAAATTGTGCACTACTTTTGACCAGGGCCCACAGGGCTGTCAATTCAGACACAGACTAACCTAGTCCTAGCAGTAGATTCTAGCCATCTAGTTCTGTCACTCAGTAGCCCGAATCAATTAAGGCACTTGTAACTTCTGAACTTTCTCTCTTGAACTGGCTTAGGGGGGAGTAGGGGAACAGGCCAACTTTGGCAAATATGTTGCCATGACAGACTAAACAGCAAACTGGCTGAAGTGTCTTAGCTACACTATATGACTAAAAGTATGTGGACAGCTGTTCGTCCAACATCTCATTCTAAAATCATGGGCATTAAAATGGAGTTGGTCCCCCCTTTGATGCTATAACAGCCTCCACTCTTCTGGGAAGGCTTCCCACTAGATGTTGGAACATTACTGCGGGGACTTGCTTCCATTCAGCGATAAGAGCATTAGTGAGATCGGGGCACTGATATTGGGCGATTAGGCCTGGCTCGCAGTCGGCGTTCCAATTCATCTGAAAGGTGTTCGTTGGGGTTGAGTTCAGGCCCTTGTGCAGGCCACTCAAGTTCTTCCACACCGATTTCGACAAACCATTTCGAGATACCTCGCTGTATACCTCACTTTATGCACGGGGACATTATCATGCTGAAACAGGAAAGGGCCTTCCCTAAATTGTTGCCACAAAGTTGGAAGCACAGAATCGTCTACAATGTCATTGTATGCTGTAGTGTTACGATTTCCCTTCACTGGAACTAACGAGGCTCGATTTTATACACGTCAGCAATGGATGTGGCTGAAATAGACAAACTCACTAATTTGAAGGGGTGTCCACATACGTGTTTGTATATATAGTGTATTCCAGGGGTAGTGCAACTTTCTATATTAGTCTGTGACAGACAGTAGGGATTGATGAGAAAAGCTGAATAATATATCTATATGACTCTACAAAATGTATAGAATTTAAAACAAAACAAAACTCTACAGAATTTAAAACATTTAATCAAGCAATCTTAAACAGATCGCCTCCCTAAATTCTAATTTGGGACCTAACAACAGTTAAAAAGCTGTTGTTTCTATTCAACAGAGTCTCAAAGCTCCATGTTGATGTTGTTTCTATTCAACAGAGTCTCAAAGCTCCATGTTGATGATGTTTCTATTCAACAGAGTCCCAAAGCTCCATGTTGATGATGTTTCTATTCAACAGAGTCCCAAAGCTCCATGTTGATGTTGTTTCTATTCAACAGAGTCCCAAAGCTCCATGTTGATGTTGTTTCTATTCAACAGAGTCTCAAAGCTCCATGTTGATGTTGTTTCTATTCAACAGAGTCTCAAAGCTCCATGTTGATGTTGTTTCTATTCAACAGAGTCTCAAAGCTCCATGTTGATGTTGTTTCTATTCAAACAGAGTCCCAAAGCTCCATGTTGATGTTGTTTCTATTCAACAGAGTCTCAAAGCTCCATGTTGATGTTGTTTCTATTCAGTCTCAAAGCTCCATGTTGATGTTGTTTCTATTCAACAGAGTCCCAAAGCTCCATGTTGATGTTGTTTCTATTCAACAGAGTCTCAAAGCTCCATGTTGATGTTGTTTCTATTCAACAGAGTCCCAAAGCTCCATGTTGATGATGTTTCTATTCAACAGAGTCTCAAAGCTCCATGTTGATGTTGTTTCTATTCAACAGAGTCTCAAAGCTCCATGTTGATGATGTTTCTATTCTATTCAACAGAGTTCCAGGGTGAGCCTTAGAGCAGACCCAGGCTGCGTCCCAAATGGCATACACATTGCACTACTTTTGACCAGAGCCATACAGTACTCCAGTCAGAAGTAGTGCACTATAAAAAGGGAATAGGGCGTCATTTGGGACGCAGACCCAGTGTGAAGTAATGAACACCTTCCTGGCATTCTATTCTACTCCCAGGAATGACCTCAGAGCTGGTAACGTTCACTTCATTAACGACGAGAGTGAGACCAAACAACTGCTGCTTTCTTTCTGTTGGCCTAGTTCACAAACAATACAGACTAACGTTTTGATGAGTGACGACGACCAATGAGGATCAGTTGTTTGGGAGTAATGGTGACTTAGTTTTCAAAACAGAGTAGAAAGTGATGTCGAACGTTCATAAAAGTGTTGTTCCACACTTACAGGGGTTTGTGCGTGTGTGGCACATGGGGATGTGTGAAACCTACTACTCAGTCTGAAGTGTCTCCACTTGTGCCAGAGAATAGCTCGCTTTTTACGTGGCGCCGAACGGTAAGACGCTTCCCGAGTTCTCGCCAGGTATGGGCCGAATCGGGAGAAAGTGGTACTCGCTTAGCAAGCAGCATGTGTCCTTTACGTGTGTGTGTGTGTGTGTGTGTGTGTGTGTGTGTGTGTGTGTGTGTGTGTGTGTCATGTACACTCAGATTATTTACGAGGGGGAAAGTATAAAATGTGGTCTATCTCTGAACCTGTGGGTCATAAACATAACCTGGGTGCTTTTCCAATTGATCATCGTTGAGATGTAAGTACATATGATGAACACTCCACCCACCCAAAGGTAACTGAACGTCAAGGAGCAGTGAAGGGGTTTCCCATTTCACACTCAAACTGAAAGTCTGTCATGTCAAATGAGGATTTCTAATAACACAAGAACCCCCCCAACATAACCATAGTGGTCTGTCTCTCTCTGTGGAGAAATACACCTGGTAAACCCACCTAGTCAAACTACTCCTGGGGTAAAAATACATACCCCAGTTTAGGGTCCATTTACACCCCCAGAATACAGACACGTCTAAAACACATGGACATGTAGGACAGACAATAACTACAGGTAACTGCCAAAATACAGGAAACACCAACATTAAGTGTGTTAATGGGGCGTTGGGTCTCCACCAGTCAGAACGGCACCTTGTCATAGATTCTACAAGTGTCTGGAACTCTATTGGAGGGATGTGACACCAGTCTTCCACAAGAAACTCCATAATTTGGTGTTTTGTTGTTGGTGGTGGAAAACGCTGTCTCAGGCTCCACTCCAGAATCTCCCAGAAGTGCTCAGTTGGGTTGAGATCTGGTGACTGAAACGGCCATGGCATATGGTATATGGTTTACATCGTTTTCATACTCATCGAACCATCCAGTGACCACTCCTGCCCTGTGGATGGGGGCATTGTCATCCTATAGGGGCATAGCCATGGTAGCCAAAATAATGGTCTGCCCAGCATTATCATACATGACCCTATGCATGATGAATAGTTAATTGCTTAATTAACGCCGGAAACACACCTGTGTTTCAATATACTTTGTATCCCTCATTTACTCAAGTGTTTCCATTATTTCGGCAGTTACCTGTATAACGTTATGTTCTTTGTCTGATAAAACTAAAGCCCTGGTCAGAAATACTGTCATTGTCATGCATGAGCCCCCTTACAGCTGCCAATCAAACTGTCTGACAGCCAACAGGTCACAAATATGAGCCCATGAAAATAGATGGCAGCTTAGCTTACAAATACAGAGTTAGCAGGGTGATACAACCAGGCCTACAGTATAAAACATGACAGAGATCTTCAATGTAACAAAACCATTTACTAGATCTGAATTGGCACACGATGTGATGCTTCTAGGCCCGTTTCCTGTCGCGAATTCGTTCCACTAAGTGTACAGTAGAGAATCATATGTAATGTAGCATTTTCAACAGCATGCTGAACATCCTCAAACCCACTCAATTTCAGAAAGAGAAACGGACCTATTGTTGATATGAAGGTAGTGTTGAACGCATCTTCGCTGAATCGGAAGAGGAGACATGTCTTGCCGACACCGCTGTCCCCGATGAGTAGCAATTTAAAAAGGTAATCATAGGTTTTCGCCATCTCTCCACCCTCGCTTCTTTCTTCCCGAAATGTGATTGAATGTCTGGAGCGTAGCAAACAGTTTTGTAGGTATCCGCTGCTGACTACACCTCTCCGTTACACTAACTAAGCATACAGTAACAGTACAGGGACAACGAGAAGGCGTTAGTTTAATGACGCTACACAGAATAGGCGGAACAGACGCTAGGAACCTAGTCACTGGTTACCACAGCCACAAAGTCTGAATTATTGTTAAACCCTGGACTATTTCTCAAAATGTCTCTTAAAAAATCTGATTTTAAACCTAACCCACACGAAAAACCTTATGCTTAACCATAAATTAAGACCAAACCGCTACTTTTTGTTTCCATATTTTACATAGCCTATTTTGTCTTTGGCAACGAGTGACAACCGGAAGCGTCCTCTCATCTGGGTTGCCAGATTGGTTGTAATACTGCCACACTGAGGATGCAGGCTGAATCAGCTGACAAATGTTTAACGCTATTATGTAGGTCAAAGTGACCCTTCCATAAACACAAATGGCTGATTTAGATAATAAATAATCTAATCCCGGTGAAAATGAATCCAACTTGCTCTACAATAACAATACACTGTTAACAGGAAGAATGAGACGTCAGGCTTTAAGTCATGTTATCAAGTTTTTACTTATGGATCTCGAAACAGAAAAGAGAGACATGATACACTGGTACAATCCATTCATGCACAGGAACCCGACTGGTAACAATAAATAGAATACATTGAAGCTGTTAGCATTACATTTACCGTTACAAAAAAACTAGCAATGATCAGAACCACTGCAGGACAACACAGGTGGAGCGCCACGCAGTATAGAGGCAAGTATAACTTTGGGGAAGTTTGCCCCATGAAATGATCATGTGAGTAAAATTGTGCTTAAATACACCTTAAGAGTGAATACCCATTCATGTAGGGCGCGTTCCAGGTCGTGATTTATTGCAGTCACACTGCACAAATTATCACATTTCTATTTCAAGAAAAGGGACAATTCTCCAGGTTCTCAGGAACCTACATAAATATAATATAGTAATCTAAGATATGCAGCTGCATCGTAACTGCAGTACTGACAACCTGGAACGCCCCCAGAGTCTTTAGGAGTAAGTTCAAAGCAGCGGTTGAAATATTATGAAGTCTTCAGAAATTAACAGTCGTCGTTTTCAGTCCATGTCTCGCACTCTACGGCAGATGTCCTCTGTAAACTCTGAGCACTTCGACTTCCCACCAAGGTCCCCGGTCAGCACCTGGGAGAGGATAGAAAAACAGCCCAATCAATTCATTGAAAAGCCAAAGCAGATTTTGCATACAATGACCAACTGAACAAAAATCTGTCATGTTAAAATCTACAGAATAATACATAAGAGCATTGGCACCCGGAAGGAGGTGTGGTGTCCAGGGGAGCCAACATATTATAAACCAACTAGCCCAACATCCAGCATATAATCTGGCATCGGATAGAAGAGAGCAGACTCTCTGAGCGGTCCTCCAAGAACAAGGAAGTACTACTACTTCTCCCCGGGCACCTCCACTTCGTAATGTATTCCGGCACCGATATGCAAGAGCCACAATAATCACTATTGGGGGTAATAAAAACCCAACTAGCCCCCTTCTAGTCTCTGATGGTTATTGGGGGGGTAATAAAAACCCAACTAGCCCCCTTCTAGTCTCTGATGGTTATTGGGGGGTAATAAAAACCCAACTAGCCCCCTTCTAGTCTCTGATGGTTATTGGGGGGGTAATAAAAACCCAACTAGCCCCCTTCTAGTCTCTGATGGTTATTGGGGGGGTAATAAAAACCCAACTAGCCCCCTTCTAGTCTCTGATGGTTATTGGGGGGGGGTAATAAAAACCCAACTAGCCCCCTTCTAGTCTCTGATGGTTATTGGGGGGTAATAAAAACCCAACTAGCCCCCTTCTAGTCTCTGATGGTTATTGGGGGGGGTAATAAAAACCCAACTAGCCCCCTTCTAGTCTCTGATGGTTATTGGGGGGTAATAAAAACCCAACTAGCCCCCTTCTAGTCTCTGATGGTTATTGGGGGGTAATAAAAACCCAACTAGCCACCTTCTAGTCTCTGATGGTTATTGGGGGTAATAAAAACCCAACTAGCCCCCTTCTAGTCTCTGATGGTTATTGGGGGGGGTAATAAAAACCCAACTAGCCCCCTTCTAGTCTCTGATGGTTATTGGGGGTAATAAAACCCAACTAGCCCCCTTCTAGTCTCTGATGGTTATTGGGGGGGTAATAAAAACCCAACTAGCCCCCTTCTAGTCTCTGATGGTTATTGGGGGGGTAATAAAAACCCAACTAGCCACCTTCTAGTCTCTGATGGTTATTGGGGGGGTAATAAAAACCCAACTAGCCCCCTTCTAGTCTCTGATGGTTATTGGGGGGGTAATAAAAACCCAACTAGCCACCTTCTAGTCTCTGATGGTTATTGGGGGGGGTAATAAAAACCCAACTAGCCCCCTTCTAGTCTCTGATGGTTATTGGGGGGTAATAAAAACCCAACTAGCCACCTTCTAGTCTCTGATGGTTATTGGGGGGGGTAATAAAAACCCAACTAGCCCCCTTCTAGTCTCTGATGGTTATTGGGGGTAATAAAAACCCAACTAGCCCCCTTCTAGTCTCTGATGGTTATTGGGGGGGGTAATAAAAACCCAACTAGCCCCCTTCTAGTCTCTGATGGTTATTGGGGGGTAATAAAAACCCAACTAGCCACCTTCTAGTCTCTGATGGTTATTGGGGGGGGGGGGGGGGGTAATAAAAACCCAACTAGCCACCTTCTTGTCTCTGATGGTGTCGAAGCAGGCGGTCTCGATCTTCTTGCCGTAGTCGTGCATGCCCATGTGACGCAGCATCATCACAGCACTGAGCAGCAGAGCTGTAGGGTTGGCCATGTCCAGACCGGCTATGTCGGGGGCCGTCCCATGGACCTGGATACCACAGGGGTAGAGGGACAACGTTAAAACGTCTACTACTCTCAACACTGGAACAAGCTTCCGTACATCCATTAGAAATGGACAACTTATTGAAATATATGACGTCTTGTATTATTGTTTTGTTGAAAGAGTGGGAAGTCTTTAACAAAACAAACATGTTTAGTTATTGCACAATAGACTGTTTACTGGACAAGAAGCCTTGCGTTTTATCAAACAGTTGAGAGAGTAGCTAAACATATTCCGATTATAAAAACAGCAAGACAAACCGATTCAAAAATGGCGACTCCATTGGCACCAATGTTTCCACTAGGAGTGACTCCCAGACCTCCGATAAGTCCAGCACACAGATCACTGCAATACATGACACACACCTATCTGTAGTAGTAGCCACAGCCTTTAGTTAGCAGAATCATCTAGTCACATTAGCGCAACACAAATTAAAGCCAGTATTAGGCCCAATAAGACCAAACTCTGCTAAGCTATTAATGTTTGAATTAATAGCTTAAACAAATTGCATTCAATAGCGATGAATTAATATGGATACATGCAAATAAATAGTAACTGACCTGAGAATGTCACCATACAGGTTGGGCATCACCAGGACGTCAAACTGGGTGGGATCTTGCACCATCTGAAACATTCACCATGACAACCTGATTAAGCCCCGTTTCCATCTACCGCACCAACATGAGACCCCGATTAAGCCCCGTTTCCATCTACCGCTCCAACATGAGACCCCGATTAAGCCCCGTTTCCATTTACCGCTCCAACATGAGACCCCGATTAAGCCCCGTTTCCATTTACCGCTCCAACATGAGACCCCGATTAAGCCCCGTTTCCATTTACCGCTCCAACAAGAGACCCCGATTAGGCCCCGTTTCCATTTACCGCTCCAACATGAGACCCCGATTAAGCCCCGTTTCCATTTACCGCTCCAACATGAGACCCCGATTAGGCCCCGTTTCCATTTACCGCTCCAACAAGAGACCCCGATTAGGCCCCGTTTCCATTTACCGCTCCAACATGAGACCCCGATTAAGCCCCGTTTCCATTTACCGCTCCAACATGAGACCCCGATTAAGCCCCGTTTCCATTTACCGCTCCAACATGAGACCCCGATTAAGCCCCGTTTCCATTTACCGCTCCAACATGAGACCCCGATTAAGCCCCGTTTCCATTTACCGCTCCAACATGAGACCCCGATTAAGCCCCGCTTCCATCTACCGCTCCAACATGAGACCCCGATTAAGCCCCGTTTACATCTCCAACATGAGACCCCGATTAAGCCCCGTTTCCATTTACCGCTCCAACATGAGACCCCGATTAAGCCCCGTTTCCATTTACCGCTCCAACATGAGACCCCGATTAAGCCCCGTTTCCATCTACCGCGCCAACATGAGACCCGATTAAGCCCCGTTTCCATCTCCAACAAGAGACCCGATTAAGCCCCGTTTCCATCTCCAACAAGAGACCCGATTAAGCCCCGTTTCCATCTCCAACATGAGACCCTGATTAAGCCCCGTTTCCATCTCCAACATGAGACCCTGATTAAGCCCCGTTTCCATCTACCGCTCCAACATGAGAACCTGATTAATCCCCGTTTCCATCTCCAACATGAGAACCCGATTAAGCCCCGTTTCCATCTCCAACATGAGAACCCGACTAAGCCTAATTTCTACCTTCTGCTTCCAGGTAATCTGCTTGGTCTGCGCCAACGGAATGATGCGATATCCAACTTCCCCTCCCGTCGGCGTGGTCAAATCTCTGCATCCGCAAGGTCACCTTTCAAAGGGAGGTGCGCGGAAACACGCAGACGGGAGCGGTCTTTCGACTGAAGCGGTAGTTGGGAAATTAGACTTTAGACAGAGAATGCGATTTGCATCAAAACAGCGTCACGTAGGAAGAACAGCGTAAAGGAGCGTACATACGTTGAGACACACTGTGTCCAGGTACATCTCAGTAAACTTGATGTCCTTGAAGTTTTCAGCCACCTCTCTGCATTTCCTCAGGAACAGCCCATCGGACATCCTCCTGGTCACATCAAAACACCAGGCACGTTAGTTTAATGCCTGAATATTGGTGTCATTGATGTGCTCATTCTGATATGTTATTTCTTTCTTAAATACATGTTTATTTGTGCGTATCGTTTTGTATTGCTAGGTATTACTGCACTGGTAGAACATAAGCATTTCACTCCACCTGCGATAACATCTGTTAAATATGTGTACGTGACCAATAACATTTAATATCTTATTCTGTTTTGACTTGTAATTGATGATACATTTAGTCGATATTTGCTTCTCATTTTGAAATGATCCACAACTGCCCAATAAAAATGTACAATTTCTAAGATTCCACAGCCTATTTGATTGTGGAGCTCTAGACTTACATGATGTTGGCTTTGTGAACGGCTGTGACACTGTTTCTTTGGTTGTTTCTTGCATACTCAAAGGCATACTCAGCGATACGTCGACTGGCGTCTTCTGTGATGAGTTTGATGCTCTGAACTACGCCATCAACAATCTACAAGAGAAGAGGACAATCGCCTTAGCCTAAATCAAACAATAGATGACTTAATTAATCATACGGAATAAAATATTTTGAATCAGTGATCTATTCACTTATGTCCTTCTTTAGGTCATAAAATGTTGAGGGACAGTAACAACTGGGAAAGACAACTGAGCGACTTTAAAAAAACAATTGAACTGGAACAATGAAACTGGAAGAGAAGACGCATGAAAAGGTATTCATAACATAACCGTGAGTGGAGGAACAAAAAGTACTCTCAGCCTGAGGTGACAACTACATACAATAGGATTTCACCGTAAAGGAAGTGACATCAAGAAATTCCAGATGTGCCATCTTAATTTGACCACTTTCACAACAGGAAAGTAATCCTGCAGCAACAAGAAATGTGGATTATTATTAATAAAATGGAAATGTTTAAGTTAAGATACATTTTTCATTTGGGCAAATCAAGTCTGAAATTGGAAATGACAAACTTTAGAAGCCTTTTTAAAAACATTTAATACACTACAAGTTAGCAGTGCCTGCTTAAAATTCTATGCGACAGAGTGATCAAATTAAGATAGCAGATATGTAGGAATAACATACAATACATTTAGTTGAAAAAAAACTAAGTGAACAAAGAAGGAGAACTGGAGAGAGAAGTTGATGAACATACACTACCGTTCAAAAGTTTGGAGTCACTTAGAAATGTCCTTGTTTTTTTCCATGAAAACATACATGAAATTAGTTGCAAAATGAATAGGAAATATAGTCAAGATGTTGACAAATAATACTTGTGTCTTTCAAACTATGCTTTTGTCAAAGAATCCTCCATTTGCAGCAATTGCAGCCTTTGCAGACCTTCTAGTTGTCAATTTGAAGAGGTAATCTGAAGAGATCTCAGCCCATGCATCCTGAAGCACCTCCCACAAGTTGGATTGGCTTGATGGGCACTTCTTACGTACCATACGGTCAAGCTGCTCCCACAACAGCTCAATAGGGTTGATATCCGGTGGCTGTGCTGGCCACTCCATTATAGACAGAATACCAGCTGACTGCTTCTTCCCTAAATAGCTCTTACATAGTTTGGAGCTGTGCTTTGGGTCATTGTCCTGTTGTAGGAGGAAACTGGCTCCAATGAAGTGCCGCTCACAGGGTATGGCATGTCGATGCAAAATGGGGTGATATCCTACCTTCTTCAAGATCCCTTTTACTCTGTACAAATCTCCCACTTTACCACTACCAAAGCACCCCCACACCATCACATTGCCTCCACCATGCTTGACAGATGGCGTCAAGCACTCCTCCAGAATCTTTTCATTTTTTCTGCGTCTCACGAATGTTCTTCTTTGTGATCCGAACACCTCAAACTTAGATTTGTCTGTTCATAACACTTTGTTTCAATCTTCCTCTGTCCAGTGTCTGTGTTCTTTTGCCCATCTTAATCTTTTATTGGCCAGTCTGAGATATGGCTTTTTCTTTGCAACTCTACTTAGAAGGCCAGCATCCTGGAGTCGCCTCTTCACTGCTGACGTTGAGACTGGTGTTTTGAGGGTACTATTTAATGAAGCTGCCAGTTGAGGACTTGTGAAGCGTCTGTTTGTCAAACTAAACACTAATGTACTTGTCCTCTTGCTCAGTTGTGCACCGGGGCCTCTCACTTCTCTTTCTATTCCAGTTAGAGCCAGTTTGCACTGTTCTATGAAGGGAGTAGTACACAGCGTTGTACGAGATCTTCAGTTTCTTGGCAATTTCTCACATGGAATAGCCTTCATTTCTCAGAACAAGAATAGACTGACGAGTTACAGAAGAAAGTTTTGTTTCTGGCCATTTTGAGCATGTAATCGAACCCACAAATGCTGACGCTCCAGATACTCAACTAGTCTAAAGAAGGCCAGTTTTATTGCTTCTTTAAATCAGGACAACAGTTTTCAGCTGTGCTAACATAATTGCAAAAGGGTTTTCTAATGATCAATTAGCCTTTTAAAATGATAAAACTTGGATTAGCTAACACAACGTGCCATTGGAACACAGGAGTGATGGTTGCTGATAATGGGCCTCTGTGCGCCTATGTAGATATTCCATTTAAAAAAATATATATAAATATCAGCCGTTTCCAGCTACAATAGTCATTTGCAACATTAACAATGTCTGTACTGCATTTCTGATCAATTATGTTATTTTAAATGGACTAAAAATGTTTGCTTTTCTTTCAAAATCAAGGACATTTCTAAGTGAGCCCAAACTTTTGAACGGGAATGTACATTGGGGCACGCTAGGGTTAGAGACTGAGGTGGTGGTCTGGTTAGTGAAGCTGCTGTTCCTCTGGCTTACCTAAGGAACACCTGGAGAATAACCAATCACCTGTGTGTGATGTGCCCTGTCCAACCCAGATAAAACAGTTTCAATAACCGAGGACACGGATTCCACACAACACCACAGTGAAAATACGGACTGCTCAGCTCTCAGCCTTGAACAGCTGCTTATCAAGAGCTGAAAACCACGGACCGGAGTAGTCACATCACAGTTAACGTGACTTTTCAGTCACTGTCAAACCAAACAAACCATTCGCAACCATTTTAGTGCTGACATTTGCTCTGAAATCTACACCAGATGCCCTAATGGAGGACCCAGTCAAGTGTTGAAACACTGGGTCATGTTCAGCAGGGCACAACGTAGCCATTAAAAACATAATAACCTGAACATTCTTCTTGGACATGTTCAGGGAGGACTTCTTGTTTTGTTTCACCTCCATTTCAAAACATTCCCTAGCGTTTCGTACCATTTGATACCGAATGAACACATCCCTGCATGTTGTTGTAGTAAGACTATTCCATTGAGGGGCTGACTGCAAAGCAGGATCAAGGAGTTCGCTAGCTAACTCGACAATTAACATTTTTTATTTAGAAAGATAAGTTTGAAATGGACATGGACTAAATGATTCAACAACCAAAAACACAGAAGTTCAGCTTTCTTTAACCCCCCCAAAAATCCATTGTTATTTCTGGTTGTTTCTCAAAGTTAGCTGGCTAACTCACTGATCCTGCTTTGTAGTGTACCCCTCTGGTCAGTAGGAGGGATCAGCCAATTAAATTATTATCCTGAACAAACATACGAGGTAGCTACTGCTGTGTTCTATCCCTCTGTAGTCAGTGTTAGCTGCAGCCATTTTAACATACGAGGTAGCTCCTGGGACGTTCTGTCCCATTTCTCTCCTACTGAACGTCACCTTGGTAACCATAGCTACTTACTATGTGCTCGATTCCGCTGTACTCTCCCTCGGTGTTCTCTCTGATGGTGACCAGGTCCACGTCGGTGTAGGGGGTCTTGTAGCCCTCGATGGACACACAGGGACGCACGTTGGCGTACAGGTCAAAGGTCTTCCTGAGTAGCAGGTTCATGGAGGGGTGGCCGGCTGCGATGGGTGTCTTCAGGGGGCCTACACACAAAGGAGGGGGGGAGGTTAAAAGTCCAATGCAGACCTTTTTATCTCAATATCAAATCATTTCATTGTGATCATTTTCAACGTAAAAAAAAAAAATTGCTTCTTAGCAAAGAATAATTTCTCAGGACTGTTTTGAGTGGTCTGAGTGGTGAGGGGAAAACTGAAAACTAGCTGTTATTGGCAGAGAGGTGACGTCACCAGGTAGACTAAACTCCACCCCACCAGGTAGACTAAACTCCACCCCACCAGGTAGACTAATTTCCACCCCACCAGGTAGACTAAACTCCACCCCACCAGGTAGACTAAACTCCACCCCACCAGGTAGACTAAACTCCACCCCACCAGGTAGACTAAACTCCACCCCACCACAACATGTCACCAGGTAGACTAAACTCCACCCCACCACAACATTGCAGGCAGTCATTTAATACAGCTCTTACACTAAAAGGGCATTATCCTCATGTTCAAAACATCACAGTATTGTTCCAACCTCCGTGTGGATATATATATAAAAAACACAGAAAAGTGTAATTTGACAGCACTGGGCCTTTAACACCAGTTTACTGTTCAGTAGGAACCAAATGGAAGTAAACAGACAAACAGGGAAAGGACTACCTGTACATACAACAAAATACTTTTTACAATTTTCCATTGCAAAACGTTTTCTGTTTGAGTCTACTGAATACGGGGATGTACTGGCACATAGACATGTAAACCTCTAGACGGGCTTTCACACCAGCCACCTGACCTCTAGACGGGCTTTCACACCAGCCACCTGACCTCTAGACGGGCTTTCTGCATCGTTTACCTACCAATCACGTTACCACTACATCTGTCATCAAGGCCGTGTCCCATTCAATCCCTACTATCCCCATAGGCTACTATCCCCCATGAACCCTACATACAACTATTCCCCATGAGCCCACAGGCTACCATCTCCCCCCGTGAACCCTCCATACTCTCCCCCCGTGAACCCTCCATACTCTCCCCCCGTGAACCCTCCATACTCTCCCCCCGTGAACCCTCCATACTCTCCCCCCGTGAACCCTCCATACTCTCCCCCCGTGAACCCTCCATACTCTCCCCCCGTGAACCCTCCATACTCTCCCCCCGTGAACCCTCCATACTCTCCCCCCGTGAACCCTCCATACTCTCCCCCGTGAACCCTCCATACTCTCCCCCGTGAACCCTCCATACTCTCCCCCGTGAACCCTCCATACTCTCCCCCGTGAACCCTCCATACTCTCGCCCGTGAACCCTACATACTCTCGCCCGTGAACCCTACATACTCTCCCCTGTGAACCCTACATACTCTCCCCTGTGAACCCTACATACTCTCCCCTATGAACCCTACATACTCTCGCCTATGAACCCTACATACTCTCCCCTATGAACCCTACATACTCTCCCCTATGAACCCTACATACTCTCCCCTATGATGCCGCCTGCATGACGTTCTTTATTCCAGCTGACTTCAATACATTATGTCCATCATGACCATGACCAATCATAGTACCATAGATTTCCATAGAATCTCTGTGGCTGCTACCTACCTTTTAACCCGATCAGGGTCCTGTCCATAGACTCCTTACAGTCTGGAGGGATCATCCATCTACCTCCTGGGCCCTGGATAGCTGTCACATTCCTCTCCTCCCACTGGATGGGAACCTAACAGTGGTAGAGAGAGGACACAGAATGGTACAGAAAGGACTCGGGTTCAATGTTCTGTCAAACTTTCCACGCAAATGGCATGTTCTGCTGTTAACCCTACAATGTGCTGTGTGTGTGTGTGTGTGTGTGTGTGTGTGTGTGTGTGTGTGTGTGTGTGTGACAGCTTTTCCAGCTTACCTTAGCAGCCTCAAAAATCTTCATGACAGCCACGGATATTTCTGGACCGATTCCATCACCAGGAATTAATGTAACCGTTTGCAGCTGTAAAGAGAAAACAAACCCCTTTTAAATCTGTTTTAGAGGGATTACATATGAGCACTAAACACTGGCTCATAAATTACATCATTTCAGCCAATGAGGGAGAAGTTGATAAAAGACAGGTGTAGACTTGTCTATTTGTCAGTCCATGACTTACCCCCCTTCTGAAACATACCGTCGGTCTCTTTGCCGCCCCCACGACGTGAGAGAGCTGAAGGAGGAAAATAAACGGAAGGTTAAATTACTACCGCGCAGATACAACGTATCACAACAACATCCACACACTGTATCTCTAGTCTAGTGTGACTGAATCAGAAAACATAATGACAAAACACGAAATGTCACTTGTCAAGCATTAGGCAGATAAAAGTCGGTTGGTTAATAGCATAGCTCGCTACGGTAGTAGCAGGACAAGGACACACAGTAAAGGCCTCACAGAAAACCCATGGAAACAACAGTATACAACCAACAAAGTTATTCGAGCAGGAACTTACACTACACGAACATAAATCCAATACATGGCCAAGTTACATTGGATTATGTTTCCGCTGACAAACGGAATTTCCTTACCATTGACCTCCACACGTTGCTAGCCATACTCCTGTGTTAATGTGGTGCTACACCGCTCTGTCGCTAACGGGACTTCCGGGGTGGGAAACCGTGACGTCATCACGCAGGAAACTTGGACCATAAGCAACGTAATGTCTGTTTATCTTCTAGTTCACATTTACATTTTAGTCATTTTAGCAGACGCTCTTATCCAGAGCGACTTACAGTAGTGAATGCATACATTTCACACATTTTTTCCCCCCGTGGGAATCGACCCCACAACCCTGGCATTGCGAACACCATGCTCTACCAACTGAGCCACAGGGCGCAGTAATATCTAACAAATTCACAACTACCTTATGCACACAAATGTAAAGGGATGAATAAGAATATGTACATATAAATATATGGATGAGCGATGGCCGCGCGGCATAGGCAAGATGCAGTAGATGGTATAGAATACAGTATATACATATGAGATGAGTAATGTAGGATATGTAAACATTATTAAGTGAAGTTATTTAAAGTGACTAGTGATACCTATATTAAGTCCATTAATTTAAGTGGCCAGAGATTTGAGTCTGTATGTTGGCAGCAGCCTCTCTATGTTAGTGATGGCTGTTTAACAGTCTGATGGCCTTGAGATTAATACTACAACGTGAAACAAATCCGCGATGAAAACATTTCAATAAAATTATACACGTTGAAGATTTAATATGTCTACTTTGCAGTGGTGTAAAGTATTTAAGTAAAAATACTTTAAAGTAATAGTTTTGGGTATCTCTACTTTAGTATTTATATTTTTGCCTACTTTTACTTCACTAAATTCCTAAAGAAAATAAAGTGATTTTTACTCAATACGTTTCCCTGACACCCAAAAGTACTAGTTACGTTTTGAATACTTGGCAGGACATAAAAATGGTCCAATTCACACACTTATCAAGAGAACATCCCTACTGCCTCTGATCTGGAGGACTCACGAAACACAAATGCTTCGTTTGTAAATTATGCTCAGAGTGTTGGAGTGTGCCCCTGGCTATCCCCTGGTTTGCTTAATATAAGAAATTAGAAATGATTTATACTTTTTCTTTTGATAAATAAATATATTTTAGCCATTACATTTACTTTTAATACTTAAGTATATTTAAAACCAAATACATTTAGACTTTTACTCAAGTAGTATTTTACTGGGTGACTTTTACTTGAGTCACTTTCTATGAAGGTATTTTTAGTTTTACTCAAGTATGACAATTGGTTCCACCACTGCTACTTTGTTGTACAACTCAACTATGTACTTCATAGTTGAGTGTCAAACTCATTCCATAGGGCCGAGTGTCTGCGGGTTTTCGCTCCTCCCTTGTATTTGATTGATGAATTAAGGTCCCCAATTAGTAAGGAACTCCCCTCACCTGGTTGTCTAGGTCTTAATTGAAAGGAACAACTAAAAACCAGCAGACACTAGGCACCTCAAACTCTACTCTGGACCTTGAAGCCAGATCCACTGCGTTTTTTATCCTAATCAGGGACTGATTTAGACCTTAGACATCAGGTGGGTGCAATTAATTTTCAGGTAGAACAGAAAACCAGCAGGCTCATAGGGCAGGGTTTCCCCAACTCAGTCCTGGGGTCCCCCGCCTGGATGCATGTTTTGTGTTCCCCCCCCCCAGCATTGACTACACAATCAAAGCTTGGTTATTTGAATCAGCTGTGTAGTGCTAAAGCAACAACAACCAAAACGTGCACCCGGGGGGCCCAGGACCGAGTTTGGGAAACCCTGTAGAAGGGTAAGAGTGGAAGACCCCTGCATTAGATCCTCCATTGAACGAGTTTGACACCCCTGATTCATCCTCCATCCAATCCTTTCTGCAGTACATATCTCCACCACCAGATGGCAGGCTTCCCTTCTCTTTATTCACCACGCTAGCTTCATCTGTACAGAAACAAATTCAGACTATGGATATAACCTATAGGACTATAGATTCAGATCTTTATGGATCTAACCTATTATTAAAGGACTACAGATTCAGATCTGTATGGATCTAACCTATTATTAAAGGACTACAGATTTAGATCTTTATGGATCTAACCTATTATTAAAGGCCACAGGGTTTTTATATATGTTCTTTGTAACTGCCTATTTACCACCACAAACCGATGCTGGCACTAAGACCGCACTCAGCAAGCTGCATAGGGCCGTAAGAAAACAGGAAATTGCTCAACAAGAGGTGGTGCTCCTAGAGGCCGGTGATTTTAATGCAGTGGAACTGAAATCATTTTTGTTACCTAATTTCTACCAGCATGTCACCTGTGCAACTAGAGTAGACAAAACTCTAGATCACCTTTACTCCACACACAGAGACACATTCAAAGCTCCCCCACGCCCTCCATTTGGCAAATCTGATCATAACTCTATCCTCCTGATTCCTGTTTACAAGCAAAAACTCAAACAGGAAGCGCTCATTGATGCTAAGCTACAGGACTTTTTCGCTAGCACAGACTGCAATATTTTCCGGGATTCATCCAATGGCATTGAGGTGATATGAACCTGCCAGATAAGCTAAATGCCTTCTATGCTCGCTTCGAGGCAAACAATGCTGAACCGTGCATGAGAGTACCAGCTGTTCTGGGGGACTGTGTGATAACAGTCCAGGGGCCATATCATTATCACATGTAAAGTAGCCTCCTACTGTAGGGGCCATATAATTATTACATGTAAAGTAGCCTACTACTGTTGGGGCCATATCATTACCACATTTAAAGTAGCCTACTACTGTAGGGGCCATATAATTATTGCATGTAAAGTAGCCTACTACTGTAGGGGCCATATCATTACCACATGTAAAGTAGTCTACAACTGTAGACTATAGGGGCCATATAATTATCACATGTAACAGGGGCATGTGCCTCCATAAGTGAACTACAGCGATCATGTGATTTAAATGTAAATGTAAAAAAAAAATGGAACTGTGAGCTTATTGGTCTGTTAGAATTAATTGGTTGTGTGCTGTGACTGGTTGCAGGTATGAAGACACCTATATTCCTATAAAATATTGGCTAATTCCCTGTTCTGTAAATCTGTAGAGAGTAGTGAAAGACAGACTGGTAGCCTGCAAGCTGGAGTTCATTCACAGTTCACACATTTTCCATCCAGTCTCTCTGTTATGTTAATGTTTTACATGTAAGTATCCTAAGTACATTGGTACAAAGGGCTTGCCTATTTTATTAGCATTTACCAGTCTAGGCAGTCTTCGACGTTTGTCCTTAATAGTATTGCGTAATCTTCACTGTGAGTCATTTTAACTTCTATTACATTTTAAAACGACAGATTCCTCTATGGATATGATTTATATTTCTTAATATTTTTATATTCAAAACTATAGTGACATCTGTTAGATCTATATACAGTAGCTTCTGTTAGATTTAATGTATATAGCTTCTAATGGTGTTTTTAAAAGCGCCATATACCGTTTCCATAGGAACCCATCAGGTAGCTGGACAGATCTGACCAGTTGGCTGCCTAAATGACGCCGCCTGCTGGCTTGTCTTGGTCTGCAACGGTAGGCTACTGTATCGGTACTACATCCTGAAACACTCCAGTGACGAGACAACATTGAACAAGGGCAGAGTCAGTGGTACCTGACCCACCCTCGCCACGCTGCTGCTCCAAGGATGCAGGGAAAGGAATATATTTGTCTTTTTCGTCACACCTCTTTACAAAATCACCTGTTCGGAAACGAGGTCTAGGCCTACTTTCTCTGCGAATTTGCATTTCTAATCAACGCGTTTTTGTTCGTTTAAATCCACGTTTGGGTTTTATGAATCAAATCTTTCACAAGATAATGCGATGATGTCGTCTTAGATGACTGAAACAGAAATAAGCACGTCACGAACGTCCAATGTAATGTATCTGTGTGATGGGGGAAATACTCAACCAGGATGGGTAATAAGCAAACGATATTTACTGATGAACAGTTCGAGGCATATCAGGTAAAATGTGTTCAAATTGTTTTTCTTTCATCTCGTTTAGGCTACTTAATTTCCATATTGTTAAATCAAAATACATGTAACAACAATATTTATTGTGGATTAAGTAACTTAGATAGGCCTATTTATATTTATTAACCCATATTTTTAATTAAAAAAAACATCAGGAAATTAATCTGACATGATGAATTGCAAATGGCCATAATGGAAAGTAAGTTTATTTTCAGGCAAATGTATCTTTCTTTTACACACTGAGATAATTTTCCGCACGCTATTGTTGTTTATTGTTGGGTGGTTGAGATAAGTCCCAGGGAGGTGGACTACTGGCTATATACTGTGAGATTCCATCCCTAACGGAACCCTATTCCCTATTACCAGAACCCTTATCAAAAGTAGTGCGCTGTATAGGAAATAGGGTGTCATTTAGCTGATACACTAAATTATCACGGAGGTGTACAGGTTTGGTTACCACCAAACAAAGGAATAAATATGCTTGTTTCATAATAGCGCCACGTAAACCTGTGTATGATTTGATTTGTTGTAAACCCCATTGAGCATGAGGTACCTCATCTAAACTCTCCCAGGGTTTAGTGCCCAATGGTTGGCATCAAATGAGGGCGGCTGCCACACCGCCCATCTTTTAAACCTGCTCGCTTTTTCGTCCTGTTCATTCAAACGGGATTTTAACGTTCCTTTGTCTCTTTACAGGACTGCACATTCTTCACACGCAAAGAAATCCTACAGTAAGTTTATTTTATACGGTGCATGTGCTTTACCATCCGTATGTTAACACAATGGATCTGAGACTGTTCATTCCACTTCCCTTTATTCATGAAACACATGATGACCATGGACTGAGGCTGCAATGGTTACTTAACCCAGTGAGCACAAGACGTTGAACATACCTATTGTCTTGTGCTCATAGGGATTATTGTCACACAGCACAGGAGGTTGGTGGCACCTTCATTTGGGAGAACGGGCTCGTGGTAATGACTGGAGCGGAATTGGTGGAATGGTATCAAATACATCAAAATCATGGTTTCCAGGTGTTTGATGCCGTTCCATTTGCTCCGGACATTATTATGAGCAGTTTTCCCCTCAGCAGTCTCTGTGTAACCAGTCCAGTCTTTAGAATTCACAAACTAAAAATGGGTTAATGCACTTCTTTCCATTGGAAACCAAGCCCAGCCAGCAGCTGCAGCCTTCATTAGTTTAACCAAAGCCCAGCCAGCAGCTGCAGCCTTCATTAGTTTAACCAAAGCCCAGCCAGCAGCTGCAGCCTTCATTAGTTTAACCAAAGCCCAGCCAGCAGCTGCAGCCTTCATTAGTTTAACCAAAGCCCAGCCAGCAGCTGCAGCCTTCATTAGTTTAACCAAAGCCCAGCCAGCAGCTGCAACCTTCATTAGTTTAACCAAAGCCCAGCCAGCAGCTGCAGCCTTCATTAGTTTAACCAAAGCCCAGCCAGCAGCTGCAGCCTTCATTAGTTTAACCAAAGCCCAGCCAGCAGCTGCAGCCTTCATTAGTTTAACCAAAGCCCAGCCAGCAGCTGCAGCCTTCATTAGTTTAACCAAAGCCCAGCCAGCAGCTGCAGCCTTCATTAGTTTAACCAAAGCCCAGCCAGCAGCTGCAACCTTCATTAGTTTAACCAAAGCCCAGCCAGCAGCTGCAGCCTTCATTAGTTTAACCAAAGCCCAGCCAGCAGCTGCAGCCTTCATTAGTTTAACCAAAGCCCAGCCAGCAGCTGCAGCCTTCATTAGTTTAACCAAAGCCCAGCCAGCAGCTGCAACCTTCATTAGTTTAACCAAAGCCCAGCCAGCAGCTGCAGCCTTCATTAGTTTAACCAAAGCCCAGCCAGCAGCTGCAACCTTCATTAGTTTAACCAAAGCCCAGCCAGCAGCTGCAGCCTTCATTAGTTTAACCAAAGCCCAGCCAGCAGCTGCAGCCTTCATTAGTTTAACCAAAGCCCAGCCAGCAGCTGCAACCTTCATTAGTTTAACCAAATCCCAGCCAGCAGCTGCAACCTTCATTAGTTTAACCAAAGCCCAGTCAGCAGCTGCAACCTTCATTAGTTTAACCAAAGCCCAGCCAGCAGCTGCAACCTTCATTAGTTTAACCAAAGCCCAGCCAGCAGCTGCAGCCTTCATTAGTTTAACCAAAGCCCAGCCAGCAGCTGCAACCTTCATTAGTTTAACCAAAGCCCAGCCAGCAGCTGCAACCTTCATTAGTTTAACCAAAGCCCAGCCAGCAGCTGCAACCTTCATTAGTTTAACCAAAGCCCAGCCAGCAGCTGCAGCCTTCATTAGTTTAACCAAAGCCCAGCCAGCAGCTGCAGCCTTCATTAGTTTAACCAAAGCCCAGCCAGCAGCTGCAACCTTCATTAGTTTAACCAAACCCAGCCAGCAGCTGCAACCTTCATTAGTTTAACCAAAGCCCAGCCAGCAGCTGCAACCTTCATTAGTTTAACCAAAGCCCAGCCAGCAGCTGCAACCTTCATTAGTTTAACCAAAGCCCAGCCAGCAGCTGCAGCCTTCATTAGTTTAACCAAAGCCCAGCCAGCAGCTGCAGCCTTCATTAGTTTAACCAAAGCCCAGCCAGCAGCTGCAGCCTTCATTAGTTTAACTAAAGCCCAGCCAGCAGCTGCAACCTTCATTAGTTTAACCAAAGCCCAGCCAGCAGCTGCAACCTTCATTAGTTTAACCAAAGCCCAGCCAGCAGCTGCAGCCTTCATTAGTTTAACCAAAGCCCAGCCAGCAGCTGCAACCTTCATTAGTTTAACCAAACCCAGCCAGCAGCTGCAACCTTCATTAGTTTAACCAAAGCCCAGCCAGCAGCTGCAACCTTCATTAGTTTAACCAAAGCCCAGCCAGCAGCTGCAGCTTCATGAAATAAAGGTTAAAATCTCACCTTTCTGGTAAAAATATAGCTGTTTTTAAGCTAGTTTCCCGCAACTCTACCCATTTTGTCATGGGGCTGAGAGAATGTTGTTAGTTTTAAACCTAAATTCCTGCAACTCTAGACATTTTGCCATCGGGCTGAGAGAAAATGTGCATTTTCTGAAATTGTACACATTTTTCCTTGGCTTAGGCCATGTTCTGAAACCTGTGTCGCACGAAGCAATTTGGACACAATTTCTGTTGCCGATGCCAAGTTACAAGTGACGTCATCAACTTTGCTGAAACACAAACCTGTCATACATCACATCATGTTTTCATAAATGATTTGTTTATCCAAATGTTTAGTAATTGTAACCACATCAATATAGACAGCTAGTTGCCTATTTGCCAACCACGTTTTTGATGTATTTGATACCCTTGATGATGAGCTGAGTTTAGCTAGCTAGCTAGTGCAGTTCATGTTAAACAATTTACAGTTGAAGTCGGAAGTTTACATACACTTAGGTTGGAGTCATTAAAACTCGTTTTTCAACCACTCCACAAATGTCTTGTTAACAAACTATAGTTTTGGCAAGTCGGTTAGGACATCTACTTTGAGCATGACACAAGTAATTTTTCCAACAATTGTTTACAGAAAGATTATTTCACTTATAATTCACTGTATCACAATTCCAGTGGGTCAGAAGTTTACATACACTAAGTTGACTGTGCCTTTAAACAGCTTGGAAAATTCCAGAAAAGTATGTCAAGGCTTTAGAAGGTTCTGATAGGCTAATTGACATCATTTGAGTCAATTGGTGTTGTACCTGTGGATGTATTTCAAGGCCTACCTTCAAACTCAGTGCCTCTTTGCTTGACATCATGGGAAAATCAAAAGAAATCAGGCAAGACCTCAGAAAAACATTTGTAGACCTCCACAAGTCTGGTTCATCCTTGGGAGCAATTTCCGAACGCCTGAAGGTACCACGTTCATCTGTACAAACAATAGTATGCAAGTATAAACACCATGGGACCACGCAGCCGTCATACCGCTCAGGAAGGAGACGAGTTCTGTCTCATAGAGATGAACGTTCTTTGGTGCGAAAAGTGCAAATCAATCCCAGAACAACAGCAAAGGACCTTGTGAAGATGCTGGAGGAAACAGGTACAAAGTATCTATATTCACAGTAAAACGAGTCCTATATCGACATAACGTGAAAGACCGGTCAGCAAGGAAGAAGCCACTGCTCCAAAACCGACTTAAAAAAGCCAGACTACGGTCTGCAACTGCACATGGGGACAAAGATCGTACTTTTTGGAGAAATGTCCTCTGGTCTGATGAAACAAAAAGGGAACTGTTTGGCCATAATGACCATCGTTATGTTTGGAGGAAAAAGGGGGAGGCTTGCAAACAGAAGAACACCATCCCAACCGTGAAGCACGGGGGTGGCAGCATCATGTTGTGGGGGTGCTTTACTGCAGGAGGGACTGGTGCACTTCACAAAATAGATGGCATCATGAGGGAGGAAAATGATGTGGATATATTGAAGCAACATCTCAAGACATCAGTCAGGAAGTTAAAGCTTGGTCGCAAATGGGTCTTCCAAATGGACAATGACCCCAAGCATTCTTCCAAAGTTGTGGTAAAATGGCTTAAGGACAACAAAGTCAAGGTATTGGAGTGGCCATCACAAAGCCCTGACCTCAATCCTATAGAATATTTGTGGGCAGAACAGAAAAAACACTGCCTTGACTGTGGGCTTTCAGCTAACTCCTAGTCTCCAGTCCACACTGCCTTGCCTGTAACTTGGAGTGTCTCCAAAGAGAGGGCATCTCTGTCTCCCCCCTCTCCCTCTCTCCCTCTCTCTCCCTCTCTCCCTCTCTCCCTCTCTCCCTCTCTCTCTCTCCCTCTCTCCCTCTCTCTCCCTCTCTCTCCCTCTCTCTCCCTCTCTCTCTCTCTCTCTCCCTCCCTCCCTCTCTCCCTCTCTCCCTCTCCCCTCCCTCCCTTGTTCTCTCTTTTTGCTGGCCTCAGTATTCTAAAGCAATGAAATTCCTGAAGGGTTGCTAGTGCCCTTCCAGAGTGACTTATGGTAGGAAATCGCTCCCCGCTTACAATTAAAAACCTGTAGGAGCTTGTTTTTGTTTTTTTTAAACCAATAGCCATTTGTTTTCTTGAAATATACTGTAGGTCAGGGCCACTTCAATAATCCTCTGAAGTTGCAAAGCTGCATCGGCAACATTAAAATGACGTATTGGATGTAGATTCCTATTAACACACACTTATTGTCTTTTGATGCGTTGTAGATGACCAATGTATAGTGTAGTGCTGGTCGTTTGCTGATAGTTGCAGACTAATTTGCTGTAATACTCTGTACTCTCTCCTTGTTAATCAGACTGATACATCTGTCTGTAATACTGATACTCTACAGTATATATTTCTACCCTACAGTATATACTGCTACTCTACAGTATATACTGCTACCCTACAGTATATCCTGCTACCCTATAGTATATACTGCTACCCTACAGAATCTACTCCTACTCTACAGTATATACTCCTACTCTACAGTATATACTGCTACCCTACAGTATATACTTCTACCCTACAGTATATACTGCTACCCTACAATATATACTTCTACCCTACAGTATATACTGCTACCCTACAGTATATACTCCTACTCTACAGTATATACTCCTACTCTACAGTATATACTGCTACCCTACAGTATATACTGCTACTCTACAGTATATACTTCTACCCTACAGTATATACTTCTACCCTACAGTATATACTGCTACCCTACAATATATACTTCTACCCTACAGTATATACTTCTACCCTACAGTATATACTGCTACCCTATAGTATATACTGCTACTCTACAGTATATACTCCTACTCTACAGTATATACTCCTACTCTACAGTATATACTGCTACCCTACAGTATATACTGCTACTCTACAGTATATACTGCTACTCTACAGTATATACTGTACAGTATTTTGTCTGGGAAAAACTAACTAAAACTTGCTGAATGTTTGCGGAAAATTTAATTCTTAACAGAGTCTGTATTTTCTGTAACGGTTTAATCCTTCCCTTGTGTTGGAAAAGGATATCCACTTATGTTCCGGGTCAGTTTGACCCAGGACAGTAGCCCTTATCACCATGTCGATCAATCCATCCTACATTCATCGTTTCAAGTTATGAAGTGAACATGATCTACCTGTCCAATAGTCAGTTGATTCCCTTTTAACCAGACATCCCATAATAGGGGATTGTTTACTGTCAACAACACCCTCTTTCTTCCACTGATTCTGATTTCTGGCTGTGGTAACACACCTCTCTGTTCTGCTATGGTGAACCCCTCCAGGATTTATGGAGGCCACTTTTCCATTCTGTCACGACTTCTACCGAAGTCGATACCCCTCTTTGTTCGAGTGGTGCTCGGTGGTCGACGTCACCGGTCTTCTAGCTATCACTGATCCATTTTTCATTATCCATTGGTTTTGTCTTGTTTCTTTTCACACCTGGTTCCAATTCCATTCATTACCTGTTGTGTATTTGACCCTCTGTTTCCCCTCATGTCCTTGTCTGAGATTGTTTGATGTTATTGTGTTCGTGTTGTTTTTATTAGGTGTGCGACGGGTATGTGTACCCATTTAGAGTTTTGTATATATTCTCTTTTTGGAGTTTGTTTAAAAAGTGTATTAAACTTCTCCACTTATATTAAGTTTGTTTCTCCTGCGCCTGACTTCCCTGTCACCTACACACACACACACACGTCGATGACAGATTCTCGGTGGTTAAGGAGTGGAGTAATCTATAATTGTTTTTGTCGACTCCACACCTCTACGGTTCTGCTTCTCACCTCATAGTGCTTTAAGTGACTGAATTTGAATGTGTGTTCCAACTAAGGTATTAAGTAAACAGTAGAGATGACTTATCCATGAGTCAATTCAATTCCCTCCATATGTCCCATAATAGTTCATCTAATTTAAAACAACCTCCTCCTTGATTCCACTTTCTCCACGGTCTGTTTTCCGGGTGTGGTAACAGTTGGTACACCTCGGTTCCTCTGGACGTTGCTGTTCTTCAAACTGAGAGCCACTTCCTTTCTGTTATACCAGGACAGGATGTACCTCACCTCAACTTCCTTTCTGTTATACCAGGACAGGATGTACCTCACCTCAACTTCCTTTCTGTTATACCAGGACAGGATGTACCTCACCTCAACATCCTTTCTGTTATACCAGGACAGGATGTACCTCACCTCAACTTCCTTTCTGTTATACCAGGACAGGATGTACCTCACCTCAACATCCTTTCTGTTATACCAGGACAGGATGTACCTCACCTCAACATCCTTTCTGTTATACCAGGACAGGATGTACCTCACCTCAACATAGTTCATTCAGACCAGAGAGGTTCTACTGAGCCTGGTTTTCAGAGGTATGACGCACACACTGTCCCCAAGATGGATGGTTGCAATCGCCAGCGATGTGCCACAAATGACCCAATAAAACGGCAGCACACCAAGCTGTAGTGTGAATCATGAGGAGAGGAGGGGCACCTGGCCGCCCGGCTGCTAAGCAATATATGGATGGGATTTACTAAGTCATTAGTAGTGGGGCTAGCTCTCTCTCTCTCTCTCCCACTCTCTGTCTCTCTCTCTCTTTCTTTCCCACTCTCTTTCTCTTTCCGTCTCTCTCTCTGTCTTGCTTTCACTCTTCTCTCTCTCTCTCACTGCCTCTCTCTCTCTCCTTCTCTTCTCTCTATCTCTATCTCTCTCTCTCTCCATCTCCTCTCTCTCTCTTCTCTCTCTCTGCAGGCTGGCTGTGTGGGGTAATGGTGTCAGAGCTATAAAGTGAGGTTTTATTTGTGAGCTGATGGATTTGTTATAGGGATCCGTTTCAGTAATGTTGGTAATCAAAGGACAAAGTCATGATGAAATGACATAGGGTGACAGTGGAGGAGGAGTTCCAGACTCCAGGGCCGGCGCCACAACCAATCAGTTGGACGGGGCATTTCATTTCCATGGGGGGGGGGGTCACGTGACCTCCTACTATGTGCAACATTTTCTATGGGTTTTATATTAACTGACATGTCGTTTTACTCTAAAAATCTATTCCCTTTTAATGTGCCGTGAATACAACCAGTCATGATGTTTTAATCTGATTTGTCAGACAAATCACTTTAAAAAAAAATGAGGTTACCATCCAAAATTGAGATGACGCTGGAGAGACGAAGCAGGTACTGGGAGTAAAACACTTAATAAAGATGGACATGGAACGAGACAGGAACAGCGTCAGCAGACTAATACTAAAGACAAAAACAATACAATGCAGCAGCAGGGAACAGAGCTGGGAACGGACAAATATAGGGGAGGAGATAAACAGGTGATGTTTGAGTCCAGGTGAGTCCAATAACGCTGATGCACGTGACGAGGGAAGGCAGGTGTGCGTGATGCTGGGCAGCCTGGCGCCCTCAAGTGCCAGGGGGAGGGAAGAGCGGGAGCAGACGTGACAGTACCCCCCCTCTTGGGGCGCCACCCGGCATCCCACCTGGGCGAACCGGCCGAGACATGGGCGCTGGGCAAGCCGGTTGGGGCGTGGAAGCCCGACGAACCGGCAGGAGCGTGAGAGCCTGGCGAGCCGGCTGAGGCATGGGAGCCTGACGATCCGGCTAATGCAAGACGCCTGTCGATCCCGCTGCAGAGAAAGGGAGCCCGATGATCCGGTTGAGAGTGACGTGGGATGGGAAGCAGCCGAGCCAAGGAAACCTCTCGAGCCAGCCAGGGCGTGGAAGCCCGACGGGCTGGCTTAGGCACCCCCGGTTCCATCGGCGGCGGAATCCACCCCAACGTCACCAACAAAACAAAAAACTCCTGGACCCAGCTGGGCGAACAAGAACTGACGATCCGGCTGAGGCCCGACGTGGGATGGGCGCCAACCGAGCCAGCTAGGGCATGGAAGCCCGACGAGCTGGCTAGGCACCCCCGGTTCCATCGGCGGCGACCCAGAACCGTTGCCACCATACCAACCGGAACGCCAGTACTCCCCGATGCTTCGTATGAGGGCTGCTGCATTCTGCCACATGGAATGACGCTGGAGAGACGAAGCAGGTACTGGGAGTAAAACACTTAATAAAGATGGACATGGAACGAGACAGGAACAGCGTCAGCAAACTAATACTAAAGACAAAAACAATACAATGCAGCAGCGGGGAACAGAGCTGGGGAACTGACTAATATAGGGTAGGAAAAGAACAGGTGATGAGTGAGTCCAGGTGAGTCCAATAACGCTGAAGCGAGCGACGAGGGAGGGCAGGTGTGCGTGATGCAGGGTAACCTGGCGCCCTCAAGTACCAGGGGGAGGGAAGAGCGGGAGCAGACGTGACACGCTGTGCACCCGCCAACCTTCCTTCAATTCGCAAATGGCTGAAACTATCTCACCAGGAGAAAGCATCCGATCGAGTGAAACAGCGCCCCTCTGTCTTACTATATTTTTATTTATTTATTTATTTCACCTTTATTTAACCAGGTAGGCAAGTTGAGAACAAGTTCTCATTTACAATTGCGACCTGGCCAAGATAAAGTAAAGCAGTTCGACAACATACAAAAACATAGAGTTACACATGGAGTAAAACAACATACAATCAATGATGCAGTAGAAAAAATAAGACTATATACAATGTGAGCAAATGATGTGAGATAAGGGAGGTAAAGGCAAAAAAATGCCATGGTGGCAAAGTAAATAAAGTATGGCAAGAAAAACACTGGAATGGTAGATTTGTAGTTTGAAGAAAGTTAAAAGTTAAAATATAAATAATATGGTGCAAAGGAGCAAAATAAATAAAATAAATAAATACAGTAGGGGAAAAGGTAGTAGTTTGGGCTCAATTAAAGAAGGGCTATGTACAGGTGCAGTGATCTGTGAGCTGCTCTGACAGCTGGTGCTTAAAGCTAGTGAGGGAGATAAGTGTTTCCAGTTTCAGAGATTTTTGTAGTTCGTTCCAGTCATTGGCAGCTGAGAACTGGAAGGAGAGACGACCAAAGGAGGAGTTGGCTTTAGGGGTGACCAGAGAGATATACCTGCTGGAGCGCGTGCTACAGGTGGGTGCTGCTATGGTGACCAGTGAGCGGAGATAAGGGGGGACTTTACCTAGCAGGGTCTTGTAGATGACCTGGAGCCAATGTGTTTGGCGACGATTATGAAGTGAAGGCCAGCCAACGAGAGCATACAGGTCGCAGTGGTGGGTTGTATATGGGGCTTTGGTGACAAAACGGATGGCACTGTGATAGACTGCATCCAGCTTGTTGAGTAGGGTATTGGAGGCTATTTTGTAAATGACATCGCCGAAGTCGAGGATTGGTAGGATGGTCAGTTTTACGAGGGTATGTTTAGCAGCATGAGTGAAGGATGCTTTGTTGCGAAATAGGAAGCCAATTCTAGATTTCACTTTGGATTGGAGATGATTGATGTGAGTCTGGAAGGAGAGTTTACAGTCTAACCAGACACCTAGGTATTTGTAGTTGTCCACAAATTCTAAGTTATGTATATGTAACCCATGTATCTGATGCTGTCTGGACAAAAAGAGTATGACATGCCAGACAGCATCAGATACATGGTCTACACATACTGAGACAGAGAGGTGCTGTTTCACTGTCCAGACAGCATCAGATACATGGTCTACACATACTGAGACAGAAAGGTGCTGTTTCACTGTCCAGACAGCATCAGATACATGGTCTACACATACTGAGACAGAGTGGTGCTGTTTCACTGTCCAGACAGCATCAGATACATGGTCTACACATACTGAGACAGAGAAGTGCTGTTTCACTGTCCAGACAGCATCAGATACATGGTCTACACATACTGAGACAGAGAGGTGCTGTTTCACTGTCCAGACAGCATCAGATACATGGTCTACACATACTGAGACAGAGAGGTGCTGTTTCGCTGTCCAGACAGCATCAGATACATGGTCTACACATACTGAGACAGAAAGGTGCTGTTTCACTGTCCAGACAGCATCAGATACATGGTCTACACATACTGAGACAGAGTGGTGCTGTTTCACTGTCCAGACAGCATCAGATACATGGTCTACACATACTGAGACAGAGAGGTGCTGTTTCACTGTCCAGACAGCATCAGATACATGGTCTACACATACTGAGACAGAGAGGTGCTGTTTCACTGTCCAGACAGCATCAGATACATGGTCTACACATACTAAGACAGAGAGATGCTGTTTCACTGTCCAGACAGCATCAGATACATGGTCTACACATACTGAGACAGAGGTGCTGTTTCACTGTCCAGACAGCATCAGATACATGGTCTACACATACTGATACAGAGAGGTGCTGTTTCACTGTCCAGACAGCATCAGATACATGGTCTACACATACTGAGACAGAGAGGTGCTGTTTCACTGTCCAGACAGCATCAGATACATGGTCTACACATACTGAGAGAGAGAGGTGCTGTTTCACTGTCCAGACAGCATCAGATACATGGTCTACACATACTGAGACAGGGAGGTGCTGTTTCACTGTCCAGACAGCATCAGATACATGGTCTACACATACTGAGACAGGGAGGTGCTGTTTCACTGTCCAGACAGCATCAGATACATGGTCTACACATACTGAGACAGAGAGGTGCTGTTTCACTGTCCAGACTGCATCAGATACATGGTCTACACATACTGAGACAGAGTGGTGCTGTTTCGGTGTCCAGACAGCATCAGATACATGGTCTACACATACTGAGACAGAGAAGTGCTGTTTCACTGTCCAGACAGCATCAGATACATGGTCTACACATACTGAGACAGAGAGGTGCTGTTTCACTGTCCAGACAGCATCAGATACATGGTCTACACATACTGAGACAGAGAGGTGCTGTTTCACTGTCCAGACAGCATCAGATACATGGTCTACACATACTGAGACAGAAAGGTGCTGTTTCACTGTCCAGACAGCATCAGATACATGGTCTACACATACTGAGACAGAGTGGTGCTGTTTCACTGTCCAGACAGCATCAGATACATGGTCTACACATACTGAGACAGAGAGGTGCTGTTTCACTGTCCAGACAGCATCAGATACATGGTCTACACATACTGAGACAGAGAGGTGCTGTTTCACTGTCCAGACAGCATCAGATACATGGTCTACACATACTGAGACAGAGAGATGCTGTTTCACTGTCCAGACAGCATCAGATACATGGTCTACACATACTGAGACAGAGGTGCTGTTTCACTGTCCAGACAGCATCAGATACATGGTCTACACATACTGAGACAGAGAGGTGCTGTTTCACCGTCCAGACAGCATCAGGTACATGGTCTACACATACTGAGACAGAGAGGTGCTGTTTCACTGTCCAGACAGCATCAGATACATGGTCTACACATACTGATACAGAGAGGTGCTGTTTCACTGTCCAGACAGCATCAGATACATGGTCTACACATACTGAGACAGAGAGGTGCTGTTTCACTGTCCAGACAGCATCAGATACATGATCTACACATACTGAGACAGAGAGATACTTTTTTACTGTCCAGACAGCATCAGATACATGGTCTACACATACTGAGACAGAGAGGTGCTGTTTCACTGTCCAGACAGCATCAGATACATGGTCTACACATACTGAGACAGAGAGGTGCTGTTTCACTGTCCAGACAGCATCAGATACATGGTCTACACATACTGAGACAGAGAGGTGCTGTTTCACTGTCCAGACAGCATCAGATACATGGTCTACACATACTGAGACAGGGAGGTGCTGTTTCACTGTCCAGACAGCATCAGATACATGGTCTACACATACTGAGACAGAGTGGTGCTGTTTCACTGTCCAGACAGCATCAGATACATGGTCTACACATACTGAGACAGAGAGGTGCTGTTTCACTGTCCAGACAGCATCAGATACATGGTCTACACATACTGAGACAGAGAGGTGCTGTTTCACTGTCCAGACAGCATCAGATACATGGTCTACACATACTGAGACAGAGAGGTGCTGTTTCACTGTCCAGACAGCATCAGATACATGGTCTACACATACTGAGAGAGAGAGGTGCTGTTTCACTGTCCAGACAGCATCAGATACATGGTCTACACATACTGAGACAGAGAGGTGCTGTTTCACTGTCCAGACAGCATCAGATACATGGTCTACACATACTGAGACAGAGAGGTGCTGATTCACTATCCAGACAGCATCAGATACATGGTCTACACATACTGAGACAGAAAGGTGCTGTTTCACTGTCCAGACAGCATCAGATACATGGTCTACACATACTGAGACAGAGTGGTGCTGTTTCACTGTCCAGACAGCATCAGATACATGGTCTACACATACTGAGACAGGGAGGTGCTGTTTCACTGTCCAGACAGCATCAGATACATGGTCTACACATACTGAGACAGAGAGGTGCTGTTTCACTGTCCAGACAGCATCAGATACATGGTCTACACATACTGAGACAGAGAGGTGCTGTTTCACTGTCCAGACTGCATCAGATACATGGTCTACACATACTGAGACAGAGTGGTGCTGTTTCGGTGTCCAGACAGCATCAGATACATGGTCTACACATACTGAGACAGGGAGGTGCTGTTTCACTGTCCAGACAGCATCAGATACATGGTCTACACATACTGAGACAGAGTGGTGCTGTTTCACTGTCCAGACAGCATCAGATACATGGTGTACACATACTGAGACAGAGAGGTGCTGTTTCACTGACCAGACAGCATCAGATACATGGTCTACACATACTGAGACAGAGAGGTGCTGTTTCACTGTCCAGACAGCATCAGATACATGGTCTACACATACTGAGACAGAGAGGTGCTGTTTCACTGTCCAGACAGCATCAGATACATGGTCTACACATACTGAGACAGAGAGGTGCTGTTTCACTGTCCAGACAGCATCAGATACATGGTCTACACATACTGAGACAGAGAGGTGCTGTTTCACTGTCCAGACAGCATCAGATACATGGTCTGACATACTGAGACAGAGAGGTGCTGTTTCACTGTCCAGACAGCATCAGATACATGGTCTACACATACTGAGACAGAGAAGTGCTGTTTCACTGTCCAGACAGCATCACATACATGGCCTACACATACTGAGACAGAGAGGTGCTGTTTCACTGTCCAGACAGCATCAGATACATGGTCTACACATACTGAGACAGAGAGGTGCTGTTTCACTGTCCAGACAGCATCAGATACATGGTCTACACATACTGAGACAGATAGGTGCTGTTTCACTGTCCAGACAGCATCAGATACATGGTCTACACATACTGAGACAGAGAGGTGCTGTTTCACTGTCCAGACAGCATCAGATACATGGTCTACACATACTGAGACAGAAAGGTGCTGTTTCACTGTCCAGACAGCATCAGATACATGGTCTACACAAACTGAGACAGAGTGGTGCTGTTTCACTGTCCAGACTGCATCAGCTACATGGTCTACACATACTGAGACAGGGAGGTGCTGTTTCACTGTTCAGACAGCATCAGATACATGGTCTACACATACTGAGACAGAGTGGTGCTGTTTCACTGTCCAGACAGCATCAGATACATGGTCTACACATACTGAGACAGAGTGGTGCTGTTTCACTGTCCAGACAGCATCAGATACATGGTCTACACATACTGAGACAGGGAGGTGCTGTTTCACTGTCCAGACAGCATCAGATACATGGTCTACACATACTGAGACAGGGAGGTGCTGTTTCACTGTCCAGACAGCATCAGATACATGGTCTACACATACTGAGACAGAGAGGTGCTGTTTCACTGTCCAGACAGCATCAGATACATGGTCTACACATACTGAGACAGAGTGGTGCTGTTTCGGTGTCCAGACAGCATCAGATACATGGTCTACACATACTGAGACAGGGAGGTGCTGTTTCACTGTCCAGACAGCATCACATACATGGCCTACACATACTGAGACAGAGAGGTGCTGTTTCACTGTCCAGACAGCATCAGATACATGGTCTACACATACTGAGACAGAGAGGTGCTGTTTCACTGTCCAGACAGCATCAGATACATGGTCTACACATACTGAGACAGAGAGGTGCTGTTTCACTGTCCAGACAGCATCAGATACATGGTCTACACATACTGAGACAGAGAAGTGCTGTTTCACTGTCCAGACAGCATCAGATACATGGTCTACACATACTGAGACATAGAGGTGCTGTTTCACTGTCCAGACAGCATCAGATACATGGTCTGACATACTGAGACAGAGAGGTGCTGTTTCACTGTCCAGACAGCATCAGATACATGGTCTACACATACTGAGACAGAGAAGTGCTGTTTCACTGTCCAGACAGCATCAGATACATGGTCTACACATACTGAGACAGAGAGGTGCTGTTTCACTGTCCAGACAGCATCAGATACATGGTCTACACATACTGAGACAGAGAGGTGCTGTTTCACTGTCCAGACAGCATCAGATACATGGTCTACACATACTGAGACAGAGAGGTGCTGTTTCACTGTCCAGACAGCATCAGATACATGGTCTACACATACTGAGACAGAAAGGTGCTGTTTCACTGTCCAGACAGCATCAGATACATGGTCTACACAAACTGAGACAGAGTGGTGCTGTTTCACTGTCCAGACAGCATCAGCTACATGGTCTACACATACTGAGACAGGGAGGTGCTGTTTCACTGTTCAGACAGCATCAGATACATGGTCTACACATACTGAGACAGAGTGGTGCTGTTTCACTGTCCAGACAGCATCAGATACATGGTCTACACATACTGAGACAGAGAAGTGCTGTTTCACTGTCCAGACAGCATCAGATACATGGTCTACACATACTGAGACAGAGAGGTGCTGTTTCACTGTCCAGACAGCATCAGATACATGGTCTACACATACTGAGACAGAAAGGTGCTGTTTCACTGTCCAGACAGCATCAGATACATGGTCTACACATACTGAGACAGAGTGGTGCTGTTTCACTGTCCAGACAGCATCAGATACATGGTCTACACATACTGAGACAGAGAGGTGCTGTTTCACTGTCCAGACAGCATCAGATACATGGTCTACACATACTGAGACAGAGAGGTGCTGTTTCACTGTCCAGACAGCATCAGATACATGGTCTACACATACTGAGACAGAGAGATGCTGTTTCACTGTCCAGACAGCATCAGATACATGGTCTACACATACTGAGACAGAGGTGCTGTTTCACTGTCCAGACAGCATCAGATACATGGTCTACACATACTGATACAGAGAGGTGCTGTTTCACTGTCCAGACAGCATCAGATACATGGTCTACACATACTGAGACAGAGAGGTGCTGTTTCACTGTCCAGACAGCATCAGATACATGATCTACACATACTGAGACAGAGAGATACTTTTTTACTGTCCAGACAGCATCAGATACATGGTCTACACATACTGAGACAGAGAGGTGCTGTTTCACTGTCCAGACAGCATCAGATACATGGTCTACACATACTGAGACAGAGAGGTGCTGTTTCACTGTCCAGACAGCATCAGATACATGGTCTACACATACTGAGACAGAGAGGTGCTGTTTCACTGTCCAGACAGCATCAGATACATGGTCTACACATACTGAGACAGGGAGGTGCTGTTTCACTGTCCAGACAGCATCAGATACATGGTCTACACATACTGAGACAGAGTGGTGCTGTTTCACTGTCCAGACAGCATCAGATACATGGTCTACACATACTGAGACAGAGAGGTGCTGTTTCACTGTCCAGACAGCATCAGATACATGGTCTACACATACTGAGACAGAAAGGTGCTGTTTCACTGTCCAGACAGCATCAGATACATGGTCTACACATACTGAGACAGAGAGGTGCTGTTTCACTGTCCAGACAGCATCAGATACATGGTCTACACATACTGAGAGAGAGAGGTGCTGTTTCACTGTCCAGACAGCATCAGATACATGGTCTACACATACTGAGACAGAGAGGTGCTGTTTCACTGTCCAGACAGCATCAGATACATGGTCTACACATACTGAGACAGAGAGGTGCTGTTTCACTATCCAGACAGCATCAGATACATGGTCTACACATACTGAGACAGAAAGGTGCTGTTTCACTGTCCAGACAGCATCAGATACATGGTCTACACATACTGAGACAGAGAGGTGCTGTTTCACTGTCCAGACAGCATCAGATACATGGTCTACACATACTGAGACAGGGAGGTGCTGTTTCACTGTCCAGACAGCATCAGATACATGGTCTACACATACTGAGACAGGGAGGTGCTGTTTCACTGTCCAGACAGCATCAGATACATGGTCTACACATACTGAGACAGAGAGGTGCTGTTTCACTGTCCAGACTGCATCAGATACATGGTCTACACATACTGAGACAGAGTGGTGCTTTTTCGGTGTCCAGACAGCATCAGATACATGGTCTACACATACTGAGACAGGGAGGTGCTGTTTCACTGTCCAGACAGCATCAGATACATGGTCTACACATACTGAGACAGAGTGGTGCTGTTTCACTGTCCAGACAGCATCAGATACATGGTGTACACATACTGAGACAGAGAGGTGCTGTTTCACTGTCCAGACAGCATCAGATACATGGTCTACACATACTGAGACAGAGAGGTGCTGTTTCACTGTCCAGACAGCATCAGATACATGGTCTACACATACTGAGACAGAGAGGTGCTGTTTCACTGTCCAGACAGCATCAGATACATGGTCTACACATACTGAGACAGAGAGGTGCTGTTTCACTGTCCAGACAGCATCAGATACATGGTCTACACATACTGAGACAGAGAGGTGCTGTTTCACTGTCCAGACAGCATCAGATACATGGTCTGACATACTGAGACAGAGAGGTGCTGTTTCACTGTCCAGACAGCATCAGATACATGGTCTACACATACTGAGACTGAGAAGTGCTGTTTCACTGTCCAGACAGCATCACATACATGGCCTACACATACTGAGACAGAGAGGTGCTGTTTCACTGTCCAGACAGCATCAGATACATGGTCTACACATACTGAGACAGAGAGGTGCTGTTTCACTGTCCAGACAGCATCAGATACATGGTCTACACATACTGAGACAGATAGGTGCTGTTTCACTGTCCAGACAGCATCAGATACATGGTCTACACATACTGAGACAGAGAGGTGCTGTTTCACTGTCCAGACAGCATCAGATACATGGTCTACACATACTGAGACAGAAAGGTGCTGTTTCACTGTCCAGACAGCATCAGATACATGGTCTACACAAACTGAGACAGAGTGGTGCTGTTTCACTGTCCAGACTGCATCAGCTACATGGTCTACACATACTGAGACAGGGAGGTGCTGTTTCACTGTTCAGACAGCATCAGATACATGGTCTACACATACTGAGACAGGGAGGTGCTGTTTCACTGTCCAGACAGCATCAGATACATGGTCTACACATACTGAGACAGGGAGGTGCTGTTTCACTGTCCAGACAGCATCAGATACATGGTCTACACATACTGAGACAGAGAGGTGCTGTTTCACTGTCCAGACTGCATCAGATACATGGTCTACACATACTGAGACAGAGTGGTGCTGTTTCGGTGTCCAGACAGCATCAGATACATGGTCTACACATACTGAGACAGGGAGGTGCTGTTTCACTGTCCAGACAGCATCACATACATGGCCTACACATACTGAGACAGAGAGGTGCTGTTTCACTGTCCAGACAGCATCAGATACATGGTCTACACATACTGAGACAGAGAGGTGCTGTTTCACTGTCCAGACAGCATCAGATACATGGTGTACACATACTGAGACAGAGAGGTGCTGTTTCACTGTCCAGACAGCATCAGATACATGGTCTACACATACTGAGACAGAGAAGTGCTGTTTCACTGTCCAGACAGCATCAGATACATGGTCTACACATACTGAGAAATAGAGGTGCTGTTTCACTGTCCAGACAGCATCAGATACATGGTCTGACATACTGAGACAGAGAGGTGCTGTTTCACTGTCCAGACAGCATCAGATACATGGTCTACACATACTGAGACAGAGAAGTGCTGTTTCACTGTCCAGACAGCATCAGATACATGGTCTACACATACTGAGACAGAGAGGTGCTGTTTCACTGTCCAGACAGCATCAGATACATGGTCTACACATACTGAGACAGAGAGGTGCTGTTTCACTGTCCAGACAGCATCAGATACATGGTCTACACATACTGAGACAGATAGGTGCTGTTTCACTGTCCAGACAGCATCAGATACATGGTCTACACATACTGAGACAGAGAGGTGCTGTTTCACTGTCCAGACAGCATCAGATACATGGTCTACACATACTGAGACAGAAAGGTGCTGTTTCACTGTCCAGACAGCATCAGATACATGGTCTACACAAACTGAGACAGAGTGGTGCTGTTTCACTGTCCAGACAGCATCAGCTACATGGTCTACACATACTGAGACAGGGAGGTGCTGTTTCACTGTTCAGACAGCATCAGATACATGGTCTACACATACTGAGACAGAGTGGTGCTGTTTCACTGTCCAGACAGCATCAGATACATGGTCTACACATACTGAGACAGAGAAGTGCTGTTTCACTGTCCAGACAGCATCAGATACATGGTCTACACATACTGAGACAGAGAGGTGCTGTTTCACTGTCCAGACAGCATCAGATACATGGTCTACACATACTGAGACAGAGAGGTGCTGTTTCACTGTCCAGACAGTATCAGATACACGGTCTACACATACTGAGACAGAAAGGTGCTGTTTCACTGTCCAGACAGCATCAGATACATGGTCTACACATACTGAGACAGAGGTGCTGTTTCACTGTCCAGACAGCATCAGATACATGGTCTACACATACTGAGACAGAGAGGTGCTGTTTCACCGTCCAGACAGCATCAGGTACATGGTCTACACATACTGAGACAGAGAGGTGCTGTTTCACTGTCCAGACAGCATCAGATACATGGTCTACACATACTGATACAGAGAGGTGCTGTTTCACTGTCCAGACAGCATCAGATACATGGTCTACACATACTGATACAGAGAGGTGCTGTTTCACTGTCCAGACAGCATCAGATACATGGTCTACACATACTGAGACAGAGAGATACTTTTTTACTGTCCAGACAGCATCAGATACATGGTCTACACATACTGAGACAGAGAGGTGCTGTTTCACTGTCCAGACAGCATCAGATACATGGTCTACACATACTGAGACAGAGAGGTGCTGTTTCACTGTCCAGACAGCATCAGATACATGGTCTACACATACTGAGAGAGAGAGGTGCTGTTTCACTGTCCAGACAGCATCAGATACATGGTCTACACATACTGAGACAGAGAGGTGCTGTTTCACTGTCCAGACAGCATCAGATACATGGTCTACACATACTGAGACAGAGAGGTGCTGTTTCACTGTCCAGACAGCATCAGATACATGGTCTACACATACTGAGACAGAAAGGTGCTGTTTCACTGTCCAGACAGCATCAGATACATGGTCTACACATACTGAGACAGAGTGGTGCTGTTTCACTGTCCAGACAGCATCAGATACATGGTCTACACATACTGAGACAGGGAGGTGCTGTTTCACTGTCCAGACAGCATCAGATACATGGTCTACACATACTGAGACAGGGAGGTGCTGTTTCACTGTCCAGACAGCATCAGATACATGGTCTACACATACTGAGACAGAGAGGTGCTGTTTCACTGTCCAGACAGCATCAGATACATGGTCTACACATACTGAGACAGGGAGGTGCTGTTTCACTGTCCAGACAGCATCAGATACATGGTCTACACATACTGAGACAGAGTGGTGCTGTTTCACTGTCCAGACAGCATCAGATACATGGTCTACACATACTGAGACAGAGAGGTGCTGTTTCACTGTCCAGACAGCATCAGATACATGGTCTACACATACTGAGACAGAGAGGTGCTGTTTCACTGTCCAGACAGCATCAGATACATGGTCTACACATACTGAGACAGAGAGGTGCTGTTTCACTGTCCAGACAGCATCAGATACATGGTCTACACATACTGAGAGAGAGAGGTGCTGTTTCACTGTCCAGACAGCATCAGATACATGGTCTACACATACTGAGACAGAGAGGTGCTGTTTCACTGTCCAGACAGCATCAGATACATGGTCTACACATACTGAGACAGAGAGGTGCTGTTTCACTATCCAGACAGCATCAGATACATGGTCTACACATACTGAGACAGAAAGGTGCTGTTTCACTGTCCAGACAGCATCAGATACATGGTCTACACATACTGAGACAGAGTGGTGCTGTTTCACTGTCCAGACAGCATCAGATACATGGTCTACACATACTGAGACAGGGAGGTGCTGTTTCACTGTCCAGACAGCATCAGATACATGGTCTACACATACTGAGACAGGGAGGTGCTGTTTCACTGTCCAGACAGCATCAGATACATGGTCTACACATACTGAGACAGAGAGGTGCTGTTTCACTGTCCAGACTGCATCAGATACATGGTCTACACATACTGAGACAGAGTGGTGCTGTTTCGGTGTCCAGACAGCATCAGATACATGGTCTACACATACTGAGACAGGGAGGTGCTGTTTCACTGTCCAGACAGCATCAGATACATGGTCTACACATACTGAGACAGAGTGGTGCTGTTTCACTGTCCAGACAGCATCAGATACATGGTGTACACATACTGAGACAGAGAGGTGCTGTTTCACTGTCCAGACAGCATCAGATACATGGTCTACACATACTGAGACAGAGTGGTGCTGTTTCGGTGTCCAGACAGCATCAGATACATGGTCTACACATACTGAGACAGGGAGGTGCTGTTTCACTGTCCAGACAGCATCAGATACATGGTCTACACATACTGAGACAGAGTGGTGCTGTTTCACTGTCCAGACAGCATCAGATACATGGTGTACACATACTGAGACAGAGAGGTGCTGTTTCACTGTCCAGACAGCATCAGATACATGGTCTACACATACTGAGACAGAGAGGTGCTGTTTCACTGTCCAGACAGCATCAGATACATGGTCTACACATACTGAGACAGAAAGGTGCTGTTTCACTGTCCAGACAGCATCAGATACATGGTCTACACAAACTGAGACAGAGTGGTGCTGTTTCACTGTCCAGACTGCATCAGCTACATGGTCTACACATACTGAGACAGGGAGGTGCTGTTTCACTGTTCAGACAGCATCAGATACATGGTCTACACATACTGAGACAGGGAGGTGCTGTTTCACTGTCCAGACAGCATCAGATACATGGTCTACACATACTGAGACAGGGAGGTGCTGTTTCACTGTCCAGACAGCATCAGATACATGGTCTACACATACTGAGACAGAGAGGTGCTGTTTCACTGTCCAGACTGCATCAGATACATGGTCTACACATACTGAGACAGAGTGGTGCTGTTTCGGTGTCCAGACAGCATCAGATACATGGTCTACACATACTGAGACAGGGAGGTGCTGTTTCACTGTCCAGACAGCATCACATACATGGCCTACACATACTGAGACAGAGAGGTGCTGTTTCACTGTCCAGACAGCATCAGATACATGGTCTACACATACTGAGACAGAGAGGTGCTGTTTCACTGTCCAGACAGCATCAGATACATGGTGTACACATACTGAGACAGAGAGGTGCTGTTTCACTGTCCAGACAGCATCAGATACATGGTCTACACATACTGAGACAGAGAAGTGCTGTTTCACTGTCCAGACAGCATCAGATACATGGTCTACACATACTGAGAAATAGAGGTGCTGTTTCACTGTCCAGACAGCATCAGATACATGGTCTGACATACTGAGACAGAGAGGTGCTGTTTCACTGTCCAGACAGCATCAGATACATGGTCTACACATACTGAGACAGAGAAGTGCTGTTTCACTGTCCAGACAGCATCAGATACATGGTCTACACATACTGAGACAGAGAGGTGCTGTTTCACTGTCCAGACAGCATCAGATACATGGTCTACACATACTGAGACAGAGAGGTGCTGTTTCACTGTCCAGACAGCATCAGATACATGGTCTACACATACTGAGACAGATAGGTGCTGTTTCACTGTCCAGACAGCATCAGATACATGGTCTACACATACTGAGACAGAGAGGTGCTGTTTCACTGTCCAGACAGCATCAGATACATGGTCTACACATACTGAGACAGAAAGGTGCTGTTTCACTGTCCAGACAGCATCAGATACATGGTCTACACAAACTGAGACAGAGTGGTGCTGTTTCACTGTCCAGACAGCATCAGCTACATGGTCTACACATACTGAGACAGGGAGGTGCTGTTTCACTGTTCAGACAGCATCAGATACATGGTCTACACATACTGAGACAGAGTGGTGCTGTTTCACTGTCCAGACAGCATCAGATACATGGTCTACACATACTGAGACAGAGAAGTGCTGTTTCACTGTCCAGACAGCATCAGATACATGGTCTACACATACTGAGACAGAGAGGTGCTGTTTCACTGTCCAGACAGCATCAGATACATGGTCTACACATACTGAGACAGAGAGGTGCTGTTTCACTGTCCAGACAGTATCAGATACACGGTCTACACATACTGAGACAGAAAGGTGCTGTTTCACTGTCCAGACAGCATCAGATACATGGTCTACACATACTGAGACAGAGGTGCTGTTTCACTGTCCAGACAGCATCAGATACATGGTCTACACATACTGAGACAGAGAGGTGCTGTTTCACCGTCCAGACAGCATCAGGTACATGGTCTACACATACTGAGACAGAGAGGTGCTGTTTCACTGTCCAGACAGCATCAGATACATGGTCTACACATACTGATACAGAGAGGTGCTGTTTCACTGTCCAGACAGCATCAGATACATGGTCTACACATACTGATACAGAGAGGTGCTGTTTCACTGTCCAGACAGCATCAGATACATGGTCTACACATACTGAGACAGAGAGATACTTTTTTACTGTCCAGACAGCATCAGATACATGGTCTACACATACTGAGACAGAGAGGTGCTGTTTCACTGTCCAGACAGCATCAGATACATGGTCTACACATACTGAGACAGAGAGGTGCTGTTTCACTGTCCAGACAGCATCAGATACATGGTCTACACATACTGAGAGAGAGAGGTGCTGTTTCACTGTCCAGACAGCATCAGATACATGGTCTACACATACTGAGACAGAGAGGTGCTGTTTCACTGTCCAGACAGCATCAGATACATGGTCTACACATACTGAGACAGAGAGGTGCTGTTTCACTGTCCAGACAGCATCAGATACATGGTCTACACATACTGAGACAGAAAGGTGCTGTTTCACTGTCCAGACAGCATCAGATACATGGTCTACACATACTGAGACAGAGTGGTGCTGTTTCACTGTCCAGACAGCATCAGATACATGGTCTACACATACTGAGACAGGGAGGTGCTGTTTCACTGTCCAGACAGCATCAGATACATGGTCTACACATACTGAGACAGGGAGGTGCTGTTTCACTGTCCAGACAGCATCAGATACATGGTCTACACATACTGAGACAGAGAGGTGCTGTTTCACTGTCCAGACAGCATCAGATACATGGTCTACACATACTGAGACAGGGAGGTGCTGTTTCACTGTCCAGACAGCATCAGATACATGGTCTACACATACTGAGACAGAGTGGTGCTGTTTCACTGTCCAGACAGCATCAGATACATGGTCTACACATACTGAGACAGAGAGGTGCTGTTTCACTGTCCAGACAGCATCAGATACATGGTCTACACATACTGAGACAGAGAGGTGCTGTTTCACTGTCCAGACAGCATCAGATACATGGTCTACACATACTGAGACAGAGAGGTGCTGTTTCACTGTCCAGACAGCATCAGATACATGGTCTACACATACTGAGAGAGAGAGGTGCTGTTTCACTGTCCAGACAGCATCAGATACATGGTCTACACATACTGAGACAGAGAGGTGCTGTTTCACTGTCCAGACAGCATCAGATACATGGTCTACACATACTGAGACAGAGAGGTGCTGTTTCACTATCCAGACAGCATCAGATACATGGTCTACACATACTGAGACAGAAAGGTGCTGTTTCACTGTCCAGACAGCATCAGATACATGGTCTACACATACTGAGACAGAGTGGTGCTGTTTCACTGTCCAGACAGCATCAGATACATGGTCTACACATACTGAGACAGGGAGGTGCTGTTTCACTGTCCAGACAGCATCAGATACATGGTCTACACATACTGAGACAGGGAGGTGCTGTTTCACTGTCCAGACAGCATCAGATACATGGTCTACACATACTGAGACAGAGAGGTGCTGTTTCACTGTCCAGACTGCATCAGATACATGGTCTACACATACTGAGACAGAGTGGTGCTGTTTCGGTGTCCAGACAGCATCAGATACATGGTCTACACATACTGAGACAGGGAGGTGCTGTTTCACTGTCCAGACAGCATCAGATACATGGTCTACACATACTGAGACAGAGTGGTGCTGTTTCACTGTCCAGACAGCATCAGATACATGGTGTACACATACTGAGACAGAGAGGTGCTGTTTCACTGTCCAGACAGCATCAGATACATGGTCTACACATACTGAGACAGAGAGGTGCTGTTTCACTGTCCAGACAGCATCAGATACATGGTCTACACATACTGAGACAGAGAGGTGCTGTTTCACTGTCCAGACAGCATCAGATACATGGTCTACACATACTGAGACAGAGAGGTGCTGTTTCACTGTCCAGACAGCATCAGATACATGGTCTACACATACTGAGACAGAGAGGTGCTGTTTCACTGTCCAGACAGCATCAGATACATGGTCTGACATACTGAGACAGAGAGGTGCTGTTTCACTGTCCAGACAGCATCAGATACATGGTCTACACATACTGAGACAGAGAAGTGCTGTTTCACTGTCCAGACAGCATCACATACATGGCCTACACATACTGAGACAGAGAGGTGCTGTTTCACTGTCCAGACAGCATCAGATACATGGTCTACACATACTGAGACAGAGAGGTGCTGTTTCACTGTCCAGACAGCATCAGATACATGGTCTACACATACTGAGACAGATAGGTGCTGTTTCACTGTCCAGACAGCATCAGATACATGGTCTACACATACTGAGACAGAGAGGTGCTGTTTCACTGTCCAGACAGCATCAGATACATGGTCTACACATACTGAGACAGAAAGGTGCTGTTTCACTGTCCAGACAGCATCAGATACATGGTCTACACAAACTGAGACAGAGTGGTGCTGTTTCACTGTCCAGACTGCATCAGCTACATGGTCTACACATACTGAGACAGGGAGGTGCTGTTTCACTGTTCAGACAGCATCAGATACATGGTCTACACATACTGAGACAGAGTGGTGCTGTTTCACTGTCCAGACAGCATCAGATACATGGTCTACACATACTGAGACAGAGTGGTGCTGTTTCACTGTCCAGACAGCATCAGATACATGGTCTACACATACTGAGACAGGGAGGTGCTGTTTCACTGTCCAGACAGCATCAGATACATGGTCTACACATACTGAGACAGGGAGGTGCTGTTTCACTGTCCAGACAGCATCAGATACATGGTCTACACATACTGAGACAGAGAGGTGCTGTTTCACTGTCCAGACTGCATCAGATACATGGTCTACACATACTGAGACAGAGTGGTGCTGTTTCGGTGTCCAGACAGCATCAGATACATGGTCTACACATACTGAGACAGGGAGGTGCTGTTTCACTGTCCAGACAGCATCACATACATGGCCTACACATACTGAGACAGAGAGGTGCTGTTTCACTGTCCAGACAGCATCAGATACATGGTCTACACATACTGAGACAGAGAGGTGCTGTTTCACTGTCCAGACAGCATCAGATACATGGTGTACACATACTGAGACAGAGAGGTGCTGTTTCACTGTCCAGACAGCATCAGATACATGGTCTACACATACTGAGACAGAGAAGTGCTGTTTCACTGTCCAGACAGCATCAGATACATGGTCTACACATACTGAGACATAGAGGTGCTGTTTCACTGTCCAGACAGCATCAGATACATGGTCTGACATACTGAGACAGAGAGGTGCTGTTTCACTGTCCAGACAGCATCAGATACATGGTCTACACATACTGAGACAGAGAAGTGCTGTTTCACTGTCCAGACAGCATCAGATACATGGTCTACACATACTGAGACAGAGAGGTGCTGTTTCACTGTCCAGACAGCATCAGATACATGGTCTACACATACTGAGACAGAGAGGTGCTGTTTCACTGTCCAGACAGCATCAGATACATGGTCTACACATACTGAGACAGATAGGTGCTGTTTCACTGTCCAGACAGCATCAGATACATGGTCTACACATACTGAGACAGAGAGGTGCTGTTTCACTGTCCAGACAGCATCAGATACATGGTCTACACATACTGAGACAGAAAGGTGCTGTTTCACTGTCCAGACAGCATCAGATACATGGTCTACACAAACTGAGACAGAGTGGTGCTGTTTCACTGTCCAGACAGCATCAGCTACATGGTCTACACATACTGAGACAGGGAGGTGCTGTTTCACTGTCCAGACAGCATCAGATACATGGTCTACACATACTGAGACAGAGTGGTGCTGTTTCACTGTCCAGACAGCATCAGATACATGGTCTACACATACTGAGACAGAGAAGTGCTGTTTCACTGTCCAGACAGCATCAGATACATGGTCTACACATACTGAGACAGAGAGGTGCTGTTTCACTGTCCAGACAGCATCAGATACATGGTCTACACATACTGAGACAGAGAGGTGCTGTTTCACTGTCCAGACAGCATCAGATACATGGTCTACACATACTGAGACAGAAAGGTGCTGTTTCACTGTCCAGACAGCATCAGATACATGGTCTACACATACTGAGACAGAGTGGTGCTGTTTCACTGTCCAGACAGCATCAGATACATGGTCTACACATACTGAGACAGAGAGGTGCTGTTTCACTGTCCAGACAGCATCAGATACATGGTCTACACATACTGAGACAGAGAGGTGCTGTTTCACTGTCCAGACAGCATCAGATACATGGTCTACACATACTGAGACAGAGAGATGCTGTTTCACTGTCCAGACAGCATCAGATACATGGTCTACACATACTGAGACAGAGGTGCTGTTTCACTGTCCAGACAGCATCAGATACATGGTCTACACATACTGAGACAGAGAGGTGCTGTTTCACCGTCCAGACAGCATCAGGTACATGGTCTACACATACTGAGACAGAGAGGTGCTGTTTCACTGTCCAGACAGCATCAGATACATGGTCTACACATACTGAGACAGAGAGGTGCTGTTTCACCGTCCAGACAGCATCAGGTACATGGTCTACACATACTGAGACAGAGAGGTGCTGTTTCACTGTCCAGACAGCATCAGATACATGGTCTACACATACTGATACAGAGAGGTGCTGTTTCACTGTCCAGACAGCATCAGATACATGGTCTACACATACTGAGACAGAGAGGTGCTGTTTCACTGTCCAGACAGCATCAGATACATGATCTACACATACTGAGACAGAGAGATACTTTTTTACTGTCCAGACAGCATCAGATACATGGTCTACACATACTGAGACAGAGAGGTGCTGTTTCACTGTCCAGACAGCATCAGATACATGGTCTACACATACTGAGACAGAGAGGTGCTGTTTCACTGTCCAGACAGCATCAGATACATGGTCTACACATACTGAGACAGAGAGGTGCTGTTTCACTGTCCAGACAGCATCAGATACATGGTCTACACATACTGAGACAGGGAGGTGCTGTTTCACTGTCCAGACAGCATCAGATACATGGTCTACACATACTGAGACAGAGTGGTGCTGTTTCACTGTCCAGACAGCATCAGATACATGGTCTACACATACTGAGACAGAGAGGTGCTGTTTCACTGTCCAGACAGCATCAGATACATGGTCTACACATACTGAGACAGAGAGGTGCTGTTTCACTGTCCAGACAGCATCAGATACATGGTCTACACATACTGAGACAGAGAGGTGCTGTTTCACTGTCCAGACAGCATCAGATACATGGTCTACACATACTGAGAGAGAGAGGTGCTGTTTCACTGTCCAGACAGCATCAGATACATGGTCTACACATACTGAGACAGAGAGGTGCTGTTTCACTGTCCAGACAGCATCAGATACATGGTCTACACATACTGAGACAGAGAGGTGCTGTTTCACTATCCAGACAGCATCAGATACATGGTCTACACATACTGAGACAGAAAGGTGCTGTTTCACTGTCCAGACAGCATCAGATACATGGTCTACACATACTGAGACAGAGAGGTGCTGTTTCACTGTCCAGACAGCATCAGATACATGGTCTACACATACTGAGACAGGGAGGTGCTGTTTCACTGTCCAGACAGCATCAGATACATGGTCTACACATACTGAGACAGGGAGGTGCTGTTTCACTGTCCAGACAGCATCAGATACATGGTCTACACATACTGAGACAGAGAGGTGCTGTTTCACTGTCCAGACTGCATCAGATACATGGTCTACACATACTGAGACAGAGTGGTGCTTTTTCGGTGTCCAGACAGCATCAGATACATGGTCTACACATACTGAGACAGGGAGGTGCTGTTTCACTGTCCAGACAGCATCAGATACATGGTCTACACATACTGAGACAGAGTGGTGCTGTTTCACTGTCCAGACAGCATCAGATACATGGTGTACACATACTGAGACAGAGAGGTGCTGTTTCACTGTCCAGACAGCATCAGATACATGGTCTACACATACTGAGACAGAGAGGTGCTGTTTCACTGTCCAGACAGCATCAGATACATGGTCTACACATACTGAGACAGAGAGGTGCTGTTTCACTGTCCAGACAGCATCAGATACATGGTCTACACATACTGAGACAGAGAGGTGCTGTTTCACTGTCCAGACAGCATCAGATACATGGTCTACACATACTGAGACAGAGAGGTGCTGTTTCACTGTCCAGACAGCATCAGATACATGGTCTGACATACTGAGACAGAGAGGTGCTGTTTCACTGTCCAGACAGCATCAGATACATGGTCTACACATACTGAGACAGAGAAGTGCTGTTTCACTGTCCAGACAGCATCACATACATGGCCTACACATACTGAGACAGAGAGGTGCTGTTTCACTGTCCAGACAGCATCAGATACATGGTCTACACATACTGAGACAGAGAGGTGCTGTTTCACTGTCCAGACAGCATCAGATACATGGTCTACACATACTGAAACAGATAGGTGCTGTTTCACTGTCCAGACAGCATCAGATACATGGTCTACACATACTGAGACAGAGAGGTGCTGTTTCACTGTCCAGACAGCATCAGATACATGGTCTACACATACTGAGACAGAAAGGTGCTGTTTCACTGTCCAGACAGCATCAGATACATGGTCTACACAAACTGAGACAGAGTGGTGCTGTTTCACTGTCCAGACTGCATCAGCTACATGGTCTACACATACTGAGACAGGGAGGTGCTGTTTCACTGTTCAGACAGCATCAGATACATGGTCTACACATACTGAGACAGGGAGGTGCTGTTTCACTGTCCAGACAGCATCAGATACATGGTCTACACATACTGAGACAGGGAGGTGCTGTTTCACTGTCCAAACAGCATCAGATACATGGTCTACACATACTGAGACAGAGAGGTGCTGTTTCACTGTCCAGACTGCATCAGATACATGGTCTACACATACTGAGACAGAGTGGTGCTGTTTCGGTGTCCAGACAGCATCAGATACATGGTCTACACATACTGAGACAGGGAGGTGCTGTTTCACTGTCCAGACAGCATCACATACATGGCCTACACATACTGAGACAGAGAGGTGCTGTTTCACTGTCCAGACAGCATCAGATACATGGTCTACACATACTGAGACAGAGAGGTGCTGTTTCACTGTCCAGACAGCATCAGATACATGGTCTACACATACTGAGACAGAGAGGTGCTGTTTCACTGTCCAGACAGCATCAGATACATGGTCTACACATACTGAGACAGAGAAGTGCTGTTTCACTGTCCAGACAGCATCAGATACATGGTCTACACATACTGAGACATAGAGGTGCTGTTTCACTGTCCAGACAGCATCAGATACATGGTCTGACATACTGAGACAGAGAGGTGCTGTTTCACTGTCCAGACAGCATCAGATACATGGTCTACACATACTGAGACAGAGAAGTGCTGTTTCACTGTCCAGACAGCATCAGATACATGGTCTACACATACTGAGACAGAGAGGTGCTGTTTCACTGTCCAGACAGCATCAGATACATGGTCTACACATACTGAGACAGAAAGGTGCTGTTTCACTGTCCAGACAGCATCAGATACATGGTCTACACAAACTGAGACAGAGTGGTGCTGTTTCACTGTCCAGACAGCATCAGCTACATGGTCTACACATACTGAGACAGGGAGGTGCTGTTTCACTGTTCAGACAGCATCAGATACATGGTCTACACATACTGAGACAGAGTGGTGCTGTTTCACTGTCCAGACAGCATCAGATACATGGTCTACACATACTGAGACAGAGAAGTGCTGTTTCACTGTCCAGACAGCATCAGATACATGGTCTACACATACTGAGACAGAGAGGTGCTGTTTCACTGTCCAGACAGCATCAGATACATGGTCTACACATACTGAGACAGAGAGGTGCTGTTTCACTGTCCAGACAGTATCAGATACACGGTCTACACATACTGAGACAGAAAGGTGCTGTTTCACTGTCCAGACAGCATCAGATACATGGTCTACACATACTGAGACAGAGTGGTGCTGTTTCACTGTCCAGACAGCATCAGATACATGGTCTACACATACTGAGACAGAGAGGTGCTGTTTCACTGTCCAGACAGCATCAGATACATGGTCTACACATACTGAGACAGAGAGGTGCTGTTTCACTGTCCAGACAGCATCAGATACATGGTCTACACATACTGAGACAGAGGTGCTGTTTCACTGTCCAGACAGCATCAGATACATGGTCTACACATACTGAGACAGAGAGGTGCTGTTTCACCGTCCAGACAGCATCAGGTACATGGTCTACACATACTGAGACAGAGAGGTGCTGTTTCACTGTCCAGACAGCATCAGATACATGGTCTACACATACTGATACAGAGAGGTGCTGTTTCACTGTCCAGACAGCATCAGATACATGGTCTACACATACTGATACAGAGAGGTGCTGTTTCACTGTCCAGACAGCATCAGATACATGGTCTACACATACTGAGACAGAGAGATACTTTTTTACTGTCCAGACAGCATCAGATACATGGTCTACACATACTGAGACAGAGAGGTGCTGTTTCACTGTCCAGACAGCATCAGATACATGGTCTACACATACTGAGACAGAGAGGTGCTGTTTCACTGTCCAGACAGCATCAGATACATGGTCTACACATACTGAGAGAGAGAGGTGCTGTTTCACTGTCCAGACAGCATCAGATACATGGTCTACACATACTGAGACAGAGAGGTGCTGTTTCACTGTCCAGACAGCATCAGATACATGGTCTACACATACTGAGACAGAGAGGTGCTGTTTCACTGTCCAGACAGCATCAGATACATGGTCTACACATACTGAGACAGAAAGGTGCTGTTTCACTGTCCAGACAGCATCAGATACATGGTCTACACATACTGAGACAGAGTGGTGCTGTTTCACTGTCCAGACAGCATCAGATACATGGTCTACACATACTGAGACAGGGAGGTGCTGTTTCACTGTCCAGACAGCATCAGATACATGGTCTACACATACTGAGACAGGGAGGTGCTGTTTCACTGTCCAGACAGCATCAGATACATGGTCTACACATACTGAGACAGAGAGGTGCTGTTTCACTGTCCAGACAGCATCAGATACATGGTCTACACATACTGAGACAGAGAAGTGCTGTTTCACTGTCCAGACAGCATCAGATACATGGTCTACACATACTGAGACAGAGAGGTGCTGTTTCACTGTCCAGACAGCATCAGATACATGGTCTGACATACTGAGACAGAGAGGTGCTGTTTCACTGTCCAGACAGCATCAGATACATGGTCTACACATACTGAGACAGAGAAGTGCTGTTTCACTGTCCAGACAGCATCACATACATGGCCTACACATACTGAGACAGAGAGGTGCTGTTTCACTGTCCAGACAGCATCAGATACATGGTCTACACATACTGAGACAGAGAGGTGCTGTTTCACTGTCCAGACAGCATCAGATACATGGTCTACACATACTGAGACAGAGAGGTGCTGTTTCACTGTCCAGACAGCATCAGATACATGGTCTACACATACTGAGACAGAGAGGTGCTGTTTCACTGTCCAGACAGCATCAGATACATGGTCTACACATACTGAGACAGAAAGGTGCTGTTTCACTGTCCAGACAGCATCAGATACATGGTCTACACATACTGAGACAGAGTGGTGCTGTTTCACTGTCCAGACAGCATCAGATACATGGTCTACACATACTGAGACAGAGAGGTGCTGTTTCACTGTCCAGACAGCATCAGATACATGGTCTACACATACTGAGACAGAGAGGTGCTGTTTCACTGTCCAGACAGCATCAGATACATGGTCTACACATACTGAGACAGAGAGGTGCTGTTTCACTGTCCAGACAGCATCAGATACATGGTCTACACATACTGAGACAGAGGTGCTGTTTCACTGTCCAGACAGCATCAGATACATGGTCTACACATACTGAGACAGAAAGGTGCTGTTTCACTGTCCAGACAGCATCAGATACATGGTCTACACATACTGAGACAGAGAGGTGCTGTTTCACTGTCCAGACAGCATCAGATACATGGTCTACACATACTGAGACAGAGAGGTGCTGTTTCACTGTCCAGACAGCATCAGATACATGGTCTACACATACTGAGACAGAGAGGTGCTGTTTCACTGTCCAGACAGCATCAGATACATGGTCTACACATACTGAGACAGAGAGGTGCTGTTTCACTGTCCAGACAGCATCAGATACATGGTCTACACATACTGAGACAGAAAGGTGCTGTTTCACTGTCCAGACAGCATCAGATACATGGTCTACACATACTGAGACAGAGTGGTGCTGTTTCACTGTCCAGACAGCATCAGATACATGGTCTACACATACTGAGACAGAGTGGTGCTGTTTCACTGTCCAGACAGCATCAGATACATGGTCTACACATACTGAGACAGAGAGGTGCTGTTTCACTGTCCAGACAGCATCAGATACATGGTCTACACATACTGAGACAGAGAGGTGCTGTTTCACTGTCCAGACAGCATCAGATACATGGTCTACACATATTGAGACAGAAAGGTGCTGTTTCACTGTCCAGACAGCATCAGATACATGGTCTACACATACTGAGACAGAGTGGTGCTGTTTCACTGTCCAGAAAGCATCAGATACATGGTCTACACATACTGAGACAGAAAGGTGCTGTTTCACTGTCCAGACAGCATCAGATACATGGTCTACACATACTGAGACAGAGTGGTGCTGTTTCACTGTCCAGACAGCATCAGCTACATGGTCTACACATACTGAGACAGGGAGGTGCTGTTTCACTGTCCAGACAGCATCAGATACATGGTCTACATATACTGAGACAGAGTGGTGCTGTTTCACTGTCCAGACAGCATCAGATACATGGTCTACACATACTGAGACAGAGAGGTGCTGTTTCACTGTCCAGACAGCATCAGATACATGGTCTACACATACTGAGACAGAGAGGTGCTGTTTCACTGTCCAGACAGCATCAGATACATGGTCTACACATACTGAGACAGAAGTGCTGTTTCACTGTCCAGACAGCATCAGATACATGGTCTACACATACTGAGACAGAGAGGTGCTGTTTCAGTAACTCGGATGATTTATCTGTGATTGATGCGTCTTTCTGTCGGTGTGCGTCTGTCCCAAAAAAAGTATAAATATTTTGTGTGTGTGCGTGCGTGCTTGTCTCTCTCGCTGTGTCCTTCCTTGCCTTTTAAACGTTGTCAGTGGAGACTGTTTACAGACGGGTCATCAGGTCATTAATCACTGGAGAGTTAGTCACTATTAGGGGCAGAGCCCTGTGCCTAGTTGGGATGCACAATATAAGACTGGAATGGAAATGGCCTGGTCTATACACACCGAGGGTACAAAACATTAGGAACACCCGCTGTTTCTATGACACAGTGTATATTTACTCTCTAAAGGACGTGCTTCACGTATTTACTTCCATCTGCTGTGAAGATGGATTATTATCACACACACACACACACACACACACACACACACACACACACACACACACCTAGTACATAACACTAGGTCCTAGTGGACATCCCTGCAGGGTACAGATAGTGTCTGTCTACTATGGTTAAAGAGACACCTGGGGAGTGATGCTCCTATCTACTTCCCCAGAGTCACATGAACTTGTGGACACCATGTATATGTCTCTGTGTCCAGTATGAAGGAATGCTACACTATATATGTACAAGTATGTGGACAAGGGGAGGTGGGGAGGTAGAATGGAGGAATGTCCTGTGGGGAGGGGGGAGGTAGAATGGAGGAATGTCCTGTAGGGAGGGGGGAGGTAGAATGGAGGAATGTCCTGTAGGGAGGGGGGAGGTAGAATGGAGGAATGTCCTGTGGGGAGGGGGGAGGTAGAATGGAGGAATGTCCTATAGGGAGGGGGGAGGTAGAATTGAGGAATGTCCTGTCTGGAGGTATAATGGTAGAATGGAGGAATGTCCTGTCTGGAGGTATAATGGTGAATTGAGGAATGTCCTGTCTGGAGGTAAAATGATAGAATTGAGGAATGTCCTGTCTGGAGGTATAATGGTGAATTGAGGAATGTCCTGTCTGGAGGTATAATGGTAGAATTGAGGAATGTCCTGTCTGGAGGTATAATGGTGAATTGAGGAATGTCCTGTCTGGAGGTAAAATGGTGAATTGAGGAATGTCCTGTCTGGAGGTATAATGGTGAATTGAGGAATGTCCTGTCTGGAGGTAAAATGGTGAATTGAGGAATGTCCTGTCTGGAGGTATAATGGTAGAATTGAGGAATGTCCTGTCTGGAGGTATAATGGTGAATTGAGGAATGTCCTGTCTGGAGGTATAATGGTGAATTGAGGAATGTCCTGTCTGGAGGTATAATGGTAGAATTGAGGAATGTCCTGTCTGGAGGTATAATGGTAGAATTGAGGAATGTCCTGTCTGGAGGTATAATGGTAGAATTGAGGAATGTCCTGTCTGGAGGTATAATGGTGAATTGAGGAATGTCCTGTCTGGAGGTATAATGGTAAATTGAGGAATGTCCTGTCTGGAGGTATAATGGTAGAATTGAGGAATGTCCTGTCTGGAGGTATAATGGTAGAATTGAGGAATGCATTAGCTTATTTGATAAAGTGTTGCCTGGTTTCCAAACTGGTATCCTTACTGACATGCTCTGTTTCACCATGGGGAATCAAAGCCACAGAGCTTCATTTGGATTCCATGCTGTTATTTGGGCCATCTCACTGGCCTCATAGTCACCTGGTGTACCTGTGTTTCTGCCGGGTGACACTGGGTAGAGAGATGTGTGGAGGTGTGACATAAAGGAGATGAGTTGTAATGACAGAACCTCCTATCTGAGCTGGTGAGCATAATGGACAGACGTCGCTGCTGGACTCCTGGACTGATCTCCTCACCCAGAACCTAATCTATCTGAGCTGACGTCGCTGCTGGACTCCTGGACTGATCTCCTCACCCAGAACCTAATCTATCTGATCTGACGTCGCTGCTGGACTCCTGGACTGATCTCCTCATCCAGAACCTAATCTATCTGAGCTGACGTCGCTGCTGGACTGATCTCCTCATCCAGAACCTAATATATCTGAGCTGACTACGCTGCTGGACTCCTGGACTGATCTCCTCACCCAGAACCTAATCTATCTGAGCTGACGTCGCTGCTGGACAGATCTCCTCATCCAGAACCTAATATATCTGAGCTGACATCGCTGCTGGACTCCTGAACTGATCTCTACACCCAGAACCTAATCTATCTGAGCTGACGTCGCTGCTGGACTCCTGGACTGATCTCTGCACCCAGAACCTAATCTATCTGAGCTGACGTCGCTGCTGGACTCCTGGACTGATCTCTGCACCCAGAACCTAAGCTGCCATTAAGGCAGACACGAGAGACTGGAACACAGATGGATGTCCAGTACAGGACCATTCCTACCCTATCTGCACAGGACAGAGAGGGATCTCCTTCCTAGCTGCTCTGAAGACAGAAGATACATGGTCCTAATGGATGGATGTCCTGTACAGGACCATTCCTACCCTATCTGCACAGGACAGAGAGGGAGCTCCTTCCTAGCTACACGCTGCTCTGAAGACAGAAGATACATGGTCCTAATGGACCGTTCAAGACTGGGGCATATAAGCAGAGAGGCTTTTATTTTTGTGAAGTGGCTATTTGAACCTAATATATTAAACATTTCATTACCCCTCATAGCACCAATTGGGGTCATTTTGACACCAGAAGCATATATTTTTTAATTAACTAGGCAAGTCAGTTAGAACAAATTCTTATTTTCAATGACAGCCTAGGAACAGTGGGTTAACTGCCTTGTTCAGGGGCAGAATTACAGATTTTTACCTTGTCAGCTCAGGGATTCGATCCAGCAACCTTTCGGTTGGTGCTTATCTTTTCCATTAATTTTAGATTGAAACATACAGCTGTATCTACACAACAGATGAACTGGGACGTGGACTTTTCTCACATATTCCTGACACATACCCATGACTGCCCTCAACATTTTGAGGTCTGAAAACATCTTGACAAACACTAGGCTACCTGCCAAACCCATGATATGTCTGATCATAGCCTAAATGTGGCTTATTGAATTCTTCAAATTTTTTCATGACTTTGTCAATCAACTTGTTATTAATAAATCGAAATAATTGTTTACTGTTTCTGTATTAATATGGACTTCAGGTCCTTTGGGGTCATTTTGACCCCATCCTAAAGCACCTAATTCTGCCTACAGTCATGTTGACCCCATCCTAAAGCACCTAATTCTGCTTACAGTCATGTTGACCCCATCCAAAAGCACCTAATTCTGCTTACAGTCATGTTGACCCCATCCAAAAGCACCTAATTCTGCCTGCAGTCATCTTGACCCCATCCAAAAGCACCTAATTCTGCCTACAGTCATGTTGACCCCATCCTAAAGCACCTAATTCTGCTTACAGTCATGTTGACCCCATCCAAAAGCACCTAATTCTGCTTACAGTCATTTGATAGATAAGACCTTTATTTGAATCTGGGTTTCTATTGTGCTCCCGAGTGGCGCAGCAGGTCTAAGGCACTGCATCTCATTGCAAGAGGCGTCACTACAGTCTCTGGTTCGAATCCAGGCTGTATCACATCCGGCCGTGATTGGGAGTCCCATAGGGCGGCGCACAATTGGCCCAGTGTCATCCGGGTTTGGCCAGGGGTAGGCCGTCATTGTAAGTAAGAATTCGTTCTTCTTAACTGACTTGCCTAGTTAAATCAAAATAAAGGTTACATTTCTCTGGAGACATAATAACAAGTTATCCATAGCATCAGAATGGGGAGAGAGACCTGTATCAGTGATTTAGACCAGATAGACAGATCCCCTGCAAAGATGGGGCACTTTATGTACTTGCCTATGGTTATAACTGGTTATCACTGGTTATAACTGGTTATCACTGATTATCACTGGTTATCACTGATTATCACTGGTTATCACTGGTTATAACTGGTTATCACTGGTTATAACCGATTATCACCGATTATCACTGTTCATCACTGGTTATAACTGTTCATCACTGGTTGTAACTGGTTATAACTGATTATCACTGGTTATCACTGATTATAACTGGTTATAACTGGTTATCACTGGTTATCACTGATTATAACTGGTTATAACTGGTTATCACTGGTTATAACTGGTTATCACTGGTTATAACTGGTTATAACTGGTTATCACTGGTTATAACTGGTTATAACTGATTATCACTGGTTATCACTGATTATCACTGGTTATAACTGGTTATAACTGGTTATCACTGGTTATTACTGGTTATCACTACACATGACCTTGTACAAAATCTAAATTGAACTGTAATATTACATTATTAACATGTCTAATGACGTTTTGATACTAATGAAGTGTCCAGTGCATTCAGAAAGTATTCCGACCCCTTTACTTATTCCACCATTTGTTACGTTACAGCCTTATTCTTAAAAGGATACATTTCCCCCCCCCCCCCCCCCCCCACCCCATCAATCTACACACAATATACCCAATCTAGTTGTAGAAACATCTCAAGGATGATCAATGGAAACAGGATGCACCTTAGCTCAATTTCGAATCTCATAGCAAAGGGTCTGAATACTTACGTAAAATAAGGTATTTCTGTCTTTTAATTTAGACATTTGCAAGAAATTCTAAAAACCTGTTTTCACTTTGTCATTATGGTGTATTGTGTGTAGATGTTATTTATATTTTTTATTCAACCTTTATTTAACTAGGCAAGTCAGTTAAGAACAAATTCTTATTTGCAATGACAGCCTCCACCGGGTCCAAACCCTAACCTGGACGATGCTAAGCCAATTGTGCACCGCCCTATGGGACTCCCAATCACGGCTGGTTGTGATACAGCCTGGATCCCCCACGCCACTCAGGGGGATTATGAGGAGTATTTAAAAAATATATATACACTGCTCAAAAAAATAAAGGGAACACTTAAACAACACATCCTAGATCTGAATGAAATAAATAATTTTATTAAATACTTTTTTCTTTACATAGTTGAATGTGCTGACAACAAAATCACACAAAAATAATCAATGGAAATCCAATTTATCAACCCATGGAGGTCTGAATTTGGAGTCACACTCAAAATTAAAGTGGAAAACCACACTACAGGCTGATCCAACTTTGATGTAATGTCCTTAAAACAAGTCAAAATGAGGCTCAGCAGTGTGTGTGGCCTCCACGTGCCTGTATGACCTCCCTACAACGCCTGGGCATGCTCCTGATGAGGTGGCGGATGGTCTCCTGAGGGATCTCTTCCCAGACCTGGACTAAAGCATCCGCCAACTCCTGGACAGTCTGTGGTGCAACGTGGCGTTGGTGGATGGAGCGAGACATGATGTCCCAGATGTGCTCAATTGGATTCAGGTCTGGGGAACGGGCGGGCCAGTCCATAGCATCAATGCCTTCCTCTTGCAGGAACTGCTGACACTCTCCAGCCACATGAGGTCTAGCATTGTCTTGCATTGTCTTGCATTAGGAGGAACCAAGGGCCAACCGCACCAGCATATGGTCTCACAAGGGGTCTGAGGATCTCATCTCGGTACCTAATGGCAGTCAGGCTACCTCTGGCGAGCACATGGAGGTCTGTGCGGCCCCCCAAAGAAATGCCACCCCACACCATGACTGACCCACCGCCAAACCGGTCATGCTGGAAGATGTTGCAGGCAGCAGAACGTTCTCCACGGCGTCTCCAGACTCTGTCACGTGCTCAGTGTGAACCTGCTCTCATCTGTGAAGAGCACAGGGCGCCAGTGGCGAATTTGCCAATCTTGGTGTTCTCTGGCAAATGCCAAACGTCCTGCACGGTGTTGGGCTGTAAGCACAACCCCCACCTGTGGACGTCGGGCCCTCATACCACCCTCATGGAGTCTGTTTCTGACCGTTTGAGCAGACACATGCACATTTGTGGCCTGCTGGAGGTAATTTTGCAGGGCTCTGGCAGTGCTTCTCCTGCTCCTCCTTGCACAAAGGCGGAGGTAGCGGTCCTGCTGCTGGGTTGTTGCCCTCCTACGGCCTCCTCCACGTCTCCTGGTGTACTGGCCTGTCTCCTGGTAGCGCCTCCATGCTCTGGACACTACGCTGACAGACACAGCAAACCTTCTTGCCATAGCTCGCATTGATGTGCCATCCTGAATGAGCTGCACTACCTGAGCCACTTGTGTGGGTTGTAGACTCCGTCTCATGCTACCACTAGAGTGAAAGCACCACCAGCATTCAAAAGTGACCAAAACATCAGCCAGGAAGCATAGGAACTGAGAAGTGGTCTGTGGTCCCCACCTGCAGAACCACTCCTTTATTGGGGGTGTCTTGCTAATTGCCTATAATTTCCACCTGTTGTCTATTCCATTTGCACAACAGCATGTGAAATGTATTGTCAATCAGTGTTGCTTCCTAAGTGGACAGTTTGATTTCACAGAAGTGTGATTGACTTGGAGTTACATTGTGTTGTTTAAGTGTTCCCTTTATTTTTTTGAGCAGTGTATATATATCTATATATTTTAGAATAAGGCTGTAACATAACAAAATGTGGAAAAAGTCAAGGGGTCTGAATACTTTGTGAATACTTTATGTTTTGCTATGATTGTTGTTTTTCCCAATAGTTTCTTCTCTGGGTCAAAATGACCCCCAGTTGGTAATATGTAAAATATGTTGGTAGTATGAAGGAGGTTAAACATCCCAGTACAAGGTGCTTACCTCAGAGAATTAAAGAGAATTGGCTCCAAAAATGTAAGTTTGTCAAGATGTTTTCAGACCTCAAAATGTTGAGGGTGGCCATGGATATGTGTCAGGAATGTGTGAGAAAAGTCCACGTCCCAGTTAATCTGTTGTGTAGATACCAGCTGTATGTTTCAATCTAAAATGAATGGAAAAGATAAGCACCATATACTGTATGTGAATATATTTATGACTGATTGAGTCGACTGTACTGATGCTAGACCTCTGCATACGATGTCCATAATGGCTCTACATTTCTCTAGCTTGGTCCCAGATCTGTTTATGCTCGTACAGTTAACTCCTACGGTTATTGACACGACAGCACAAACAGATCTTGGACCAGGCTAAATCACTTCTGCCTTGTAAACAAAAGAGTCCAAACCCATAAGGTTATGTGTGTAGATGTTTCCTAACCTTGTCCTGTCTGTGTGTCCTAGGTTACATGGGAGATTCCATGAGCTGGCTCCTCACCTAGTGCCACTGGACTACACCAACCAGCCTGACGTCAGACTCCCCCTGGCTCTCATCGTCAGCATGCCAGAACTAAAGGTACAGCCTTCTGATGTTCTGATCTTTTTGTTCTCATGGTATTGATACTCGTTTGGTGTTAATGTCAGTTAAGTGTAAATATTTATCTCTTCATAAATTGAACTTAAAGTTGAAACTTAAATGATATGTTCTTCAGAGTTATCTGTCTGGCTGCTAGGTTATTTTATACACACCACCTGTATGTTTTATGAGCTGGTAAATGTAATGTAGATGAACCTCTTTATCCCTCTGTTCAATGTTATTGGAAGACATTAAGGTTATAAGCGTAACTTGTTCTAGCCAACCCTACAGTGAGGTGATATGGGCCAGTAGATAGTTGCTTGGTAACAGTGAGGTGATATGGGCCAGTAGATAGTTGCTTGGTAACAGTGAGGTGATATGGGCCAGTAGATAGTTGCTTGGTAACAGTGAGGTGATATGGGCCAGTAGATAGTTGCTTGGTAACAGTGAGGTGATATGGGCCAGTAGATAGTTGCTTGGTAACAGTGAGGTGATATGGGCCAGTAGATAGTTGCTTGGTAACAGTGAGGTGATATGGGCCAGTAGATAGTTGCTTGGTAACAGTGAGGTGATATGGGCCAGTAGATAGTTGCTTGGTAACAGTGAGGTGATATGGGCCAGTAGATAGTTGCTTGGTAACAGTGAGGTGATATGGGCCAGTAGATAGTTGCTTGGAAACAGCGAGGTGATATGGGCCAGTAGATAGTTGCTTGGTAACAGTGAGGTAATATGGGCCAGTAGATAGTTGCTTGGTAACAGTGAGGTGATATGGGCCAGTAGCTAGTTGCTTGGTAACAGTGAGGTGATATGGGCCAGTAGATGGTTGCTTGGTAACAGGGAGGTGATATGGGCCAGTAGATAGTTGCTTAGTAACAGCGAGGTGATATGGGCCAGTCGATAGTTGCTTGGTAACAGCGAGGTGATATGGGCCAGTAGATAGTTGCTTGGTAACAGGCAGGTGATACTGTATGGAACAGTAGATAGTTGCTTGGTAACAGTGAGGTGATATGAGCCAGTAGATAGTTGCTTGGTTACAGTGAGGTGATACTGTATGGAGCAGCAGATAGTTGCTTGGTAAACACTGAGGTAATACTGTATGGAGCAGTAGATAGTTGCTTGGTAACAGGGAAGTGATACTGTATGGAGCAGTGGATAGTTGCTTGGTAACAGGGAAGTGATACTGTATGGAGCAGTAGATAGTTGCTTGGTTACAGGGAGGTAATATGGAGCAGTAGAAGGTTGCTTGGTAACAGGGAGGTAATATGGAGCAGTAGATAGTTGCTTGGTAACAGGGAGGTAATATGGAGCAGTAGATCGTTGCTTGGTAACAGGGAAGTGATACTGTATGGAGCAGTAGATAGTTGCTTGGTAACAGGGAGGTAATATGGAGCAGTAGATAGTTGCTTGGTAACAGGGAGGTAATATGGAGCAGTAGATAGTTGCTTGGTAACAGTGAGGTGATACTGTATGGAACAGTAGATAGTTGCTTGGTAACAGGGAGGTGATACTGTATGGAACAGTAGATAGTTGCTTGGTAACAGGGAGGTAATATGGAGCAGTAGATAGTTGCTTGGTAACAGGGAGGTAATATGGAGCAGTAGATAGTTGCTTGGTTCCAGTGAGGATTCATGTGATCGTTACTACTGTGATGTGTTAAGGCTGTTTCCTGGTGAGCAGCATTCCATTCACCCTCTGCTGACTCAACCTCACTTGTCATTAGTCAGCCTCAATATGTCTCCATCCCCTCCCTCTCTCCCTCCCTCCCTCCCTCCCTACATGCCTCCCTCCAACCCCTCCCTCCTCCAACCCCTCCCTCCCTCCATGCCTCTATCCCTCCCTCCCTCCATCCCCTCCCTCCCTCTCTCCCTCCCTCCCTCCCTCCCTCCCTCCCTCCATGCCTCCATCCCTCCCTCCCTCCATCCCCTCCCTCCCTCCCTCCCTACATCCCTCCCTCCCTCCCTCTCTCCCTCCCTCCCTCCCTCCCTCCATCCCCTCCCTCCCTCTCTCCCTCCCTCCCTCCCTCCCTCCATCCCTCCCTCCCTCCCTCCATCCCTCCCTCCCTCCATCCCCTCCCTCCCTCCCTCCATGCCTCCATCCCTCCCTCCCTCCCTCTCTCCCTCCCTCCCTCCCTACATCCCTCCCTCCCTCCAGCCAGTCCAGCAGTGCACAGTCCAGTCACCAGAGCCCACGCAGACAGACTGGGTCATTTAAACAGAGGAGAACCTGGACTCAGTCTGTGGTGATATTGTTGAGTCATCACACCTCTTTTCTTTTTCTTGACTCGTCCGATTGGTCATTTGAATTCTTCTTTTAATAAATCACGATATGTAATCACTCAGTGCTCAGTAAACATACTGTAGAATATTGTTTGAGCTACCGTTGCAGCATACTGTTGGGAGCATAAATCAGTCTTTATATAACAAATATTGTATGGCTTTTCCAATACAGACAACATCAGAGCCTAGCGAATCACTTACACTATGTAGGGAACAGGGTACCATTTGGGAGTGGGACACAGTCATGGTACCAGTAACCAGTAGTGGAAAAAGTACCCAATTGTCATACTTGAGTAAAAGTAAAGATACTTTAATAGAAAATGACTCAAGTTAAAGTGAAAGTCACCCAGTAAAATACTACTTGAGTTATAGTCTAAAAGTATTTGGTTCTAAATATACTTAAGTATCAAAAGTAAATGTAATTGCTAAAATATACTTAAGTAGTGTCACGTCCTGGCCAGTATAGGGTTAATTAGTATTGTAGTTTGGTCAGGACGTGGCAGAGGGTATTTGTTTTATGTGGTTCAGGGTGGTGTGTTAGTTAGGAGGGCGTTTGATTTATTATTTCAGGGTTTTGAGTTGTGGTCTATGTTTATGTAGTTCTATGTGTAGTCTAGTGAGTGTGTTTCTATGTTGGGTTAATTGGGGTGGACTTCCAATTGAAGGCAGCTGTTTGGTGTTGCCTTTGATTGGAAGTCCTATATTAGTTGGGTGTGTTTGTCTGTGCATTTGTGGGAGATTGTTTCTTGTTTTGCTGAGTGAGCCTTTCAAGACTGTTTAGTGTGTGTCAACATTACAGGACTGTCAGTTCATCGTTTGTTCTCTTTTGTTATTTTTGTGTTCATTTTGGAGTTAATAAATCTCAAGATGAGCTTACTCATACCTGCTGCGTTTTGGTCCTCCATTTCCAACGACAAGCGTGACAAGTATCAAAAGTAAAAGTATAAATCTTTTTCAAATTCCTTATATAAAGCAAACCAGACGGCAGCATTTTCTTCTATTTTTTTAATTTACAAATAGCCAGGGTCATGCGCCAACACACAGACATAATTTACAAACCAAGCATGTGTTTAGTGAGTCTGCCAGATCAGAGGCTGTAGGGTGTCCTGCTGACCGTTCAGAATGTAACGAGTACTTTTGAGTATCAGGGAAAATGTATGGAGTAAAAAGTAAATCATTTTCTTTAGGAATGTAGTGAAGTAAAAGTAAAAGTAGTCAAAAATATAAAAAGTAAAGTACAGATACCCCAAAAAACTACTTAAGTAGTACTTTCAAGTATTTTTACTTAAGTACTTTACACCACTGGCACTAACAGGGCTGTAAAGCTCCCAGCGACTGGGGCCCGTTCAGCGGTGAATTATGGTCCTCTGACAACAAGCAGAGCCAAAATGGACAACAGGCAGAGCCAAAATGGACAACAGGCAGAGCCAAAATGGACAACAAGCAGAGCCAAAATGTATAACAGGCAGAGCCAAAATGGACAACAGGCAGAGCCAAAATGGACAACAGGCAGAGCCAAAATGGACAACAGGCAAAGCCAAAATGTATAACAGGCAGAGCCAAAATGGACAACAGCCAGAGCCAAAATGTATAACAGGCAGAGCCAAAATGGACAACAGGCAGAGCCAAAATGGACAACAGGCAGAGCCAAAATGGACAACAGGCAGAGCCAAAATGGACAACAGGCAGAGCCAAAATGGACAACAGGCAGAGCCAAAATGGTCGCCCAAAGGTCACCAGGTTGCGAATCAACGCCTCACCTACACAGATGTATGCATTAATTAGCCTAGCTTAGCCTAGCCTCCAGGACGCTGTGGGATGATTTATAACAGGACCCAGAGACACTGCTGTGTACTGTACCCTGCTCTGGCAAATGAATGGTACATAGAGTAGTGTGTGTGTGTGTGTGTGTGTGTGTGTGTGTGTGTGTGTGTGTGTGTGTGTGTGTGTGTGTGTGTGAGCTCATGCACGTTAGGTAGCGTTAAGCCTCAAAGCCGCCAACAGGGATAAATGTTTTTTTAAATCTTTCTGAAAGGACTTTTGTCAAGCAGCTAGTTACTGACAACAACAAAAACCAGCATTTACCATGATTTCTGTGTTAATATGGAGGGATGAAACATTAACTCTCTTTAGTATACTAGTAGTGCAGTGAAGCTGAACATGTAGACTCAATAGTGGGCTTTGTGATAAAAGCACCACATGTGGTACGGAGGGTAGATAGATGTATGTACCATGAAAATATATTGATATGGAGCCAGCACCTATAACTCAAAAAGAACACATGTTATTTAAATGTAAGTCTCTAGTCAATGTCTCTACACCAAGTCAAACTTCATTGGAACTGAGTTAGCTCCAAAGTAAGAGGTCATGGTCTGATTGGTCTCCGGCGCCCATATCGGTGGCCATCTTAGGTCGTACCGGTATGTCGCCAATTTCCCCGCCTCTGGGTATCACAGAAACACAACGCTTTGAGTTCATAGCAGACTAATGTTCTTAACGTTTGGCGATGGGTGAAATTGATCAGAATCTCAACATAAACACAGTTGATGTTTTTGGGGTTAAAAAAGCTTTTAAGATGATTGAGGGCAATTCCACGATAACAGAATGATGCTGAGACTCAATGTAATTCCACGGTAACAGAATGATGCTGAGACTCAATATAATTCCATGGTAACAGAATGATGCTGAGACTCAATATAATTCCATAGTAACAGAATGATGCTGAGACTCAATATAATTCCATGGTAACAGAATGATGCTGAGACTCAATATAATTCCATAGTAACAGAATGATGCTGAGACTCAATGTAATTCCACAGTAACAGAATGATGCTGAGACTCAATATAATTCCATGGTAACAGAATGATGCTGAGACTCAATATAATTCCATAGTAACAGAATGATGCTGAGACTCAATGTAATTCCACAGTAACAGAATGATGCTGAGACTCAATATAATTCCACGGTAACAGAATGATGCTGAGACTCAATATAATTCCACGGTAACAGAATGATGCTGAGACTCAATATAATTCCATAGTAACAGAATGATGCTGAGACTCAATATAATTCCATGGTAACAGAATGATGCTGAGACTCAATATAATTCCATAGTAACAGAATGATGCTGAGACTCAATGTAATTCCACAGTAACAGAATGATGCTGAGACTCAATATAATTCCACGGTAACAGAATGATGCTGAGACTCAATATAATTCCACAGTGACAGAATGATGCTGAGTCTCAAATGTATGTCAAACACAAAAACAATGATTGCAAATTTCAACAAACCGTACAACTTTATGCACAAGGACGACTTTTAACAACTTCCACGGGAGATCTGAGACAAAAAGCACCTTTACTTGAATAGTGCAGATACAAAGTTAGGTAACAGAACGACGGTTTGTGCTGCTGGTGGTGTCATTCTGTTACCAAACGTGGCATCTGCAGTGTGTGATGTCTGGGGCTGTTCTGTCACCTACTGACCTCGTGAAGATCTGCTATAGTGGGACACAGCACTTTACTCTGTATCTATTTACATCACAGTCATGGTTGAGACTCCATATTCCTCTTAGTAGTACCTGTAGCATGATGTACTACAATACCCATAATGCCCTGTATACAGTACTGACTCACTCATGATGTACTACAATACCCATAATGCCCTCTACACCAAGTCAAACTCATGATGTACTACAATACCCATAATGCCCTGTATACAGTACTGACTCACTCATGATCGACTACAATACCCATAATGCCCTGTATACAGTACTGACTCACTCATGATCGACTACAATACCCATAATGCCCTGTATACAGTACTGACTCACTCATGATCGACTACAATACCCATAATGCCCTGTATACAGTACTGACTCACTCATGATCGACTACAACACCCATAATGCCCTGTATACAGTACTGCCTCAGATTGTTCTTCTTACCCTTACAGGAGAACCCTTTCAGACACCGCATCGTGGAAGTCTTCTCTGAGGACGGACAAGGCAACATGAGCTTCAATGACTTTGTAGACATGTTCTCTGCTCTCTGCGAAACGGCTCCAAGAGAACTGAAGACCATATATGCTTTTAAAATCTATGGTTAGTATTGAGTAGACTAGTATGTCTCCTATGGTTAGTATTGAGGAGACTAGTATGTCTCCTATGGTTAGTATTGAGGAGACTAGTATGTCTCCTATGGTTAGTAGACTAGTATGTCTCCTATGGTTAGGAGACTAGTATGTCTCCTATGGTTAGTACTGAGGAGACTAGTATGTCTCCTATGGTTAGGAGACTAGTATGTCTCCTATGGTTAGTAGACTAGTATGTCTCCTATGGTTAGTACTGAGGAGACTAGTATGTCTCCTATGGTTAGTACTGAGGAGACTAGTATGTCTCCTATGGTTAGTACTGAGGAGACTAGTATGTCTCCTATGGTTAGTACTGAGGAGACTAGTATGTCTCCTATGGTTAGGAGACTAGTATATCTCCTATGGTTAGTACTGAGGAGACTAGTATGTCTCCTATGGTTAGTACTGAGGAGACTAGTATGTCTCCTATGGTTAGGAGACTAGTATATCTCCTATGGTTAGTACTGAGGAGACTAGTATGTCTCCTATGGTTAGTACTGAGGAGACTAGTATGTCTCCTATGGTTAGGAGACTAGTATGTCTCCTATGGTTAGTACTGAGGAGACTAGTATGTCTCCTAGGGTTAGTACTGAGGAGACTAGTATGTCTCCTAGGGTTAGTACTGAGGAGACTAGTATGTCTCCTAGGGTTAGTACTGAGGAGACTAGTATGTCTCATATGGTTAGTACTGAGGAGACTAGTATGTCTCCTATGGTTAGTACTGAGGAGACTAGTATGTCTCCTAGGGTTAGTACTGAGGAGACTAGTATGTCTCCTAGGGTTAGTACTGAGGAGACTAGTATGTCTCCTATGGTTAGTAATGAGGAGACTAGTATGTCTCCTATGGTTAGTACTGAGGAGACTAGTATGTCTCCTATGGTTAGTACTGAGGAGACTAGTATGTCTTATGGTTAGAACTGAGTGAGAGTGTGTTTATTCTCTGTCTGTCTGTCTGTCTGTCTGTCTGTCTGTCTGTCTGTCTGTCTGTCTGTCTGTCTGTCTGTCTGTCTGTCTGTCTGTCTGTCTGTCTGTCTGTCTGTCTGTCTGTCTGTCTGTCTGATGACAACTAGGACTCTGACTCATAGTTACTCTGTTTTATCTTGCTTATTTAGTTACTTATTTCGTTATTTAGTTACTTAATTTCGTTATTTAGTTACTTATTTCGTTATTTAGTAACTTATTTAGTTCGGCTTTTTGAATTTCTTGTGGAGCATAGGCCATCAGCAAACTGCTTCCAACCCATTCTGTCCTGCGCCATTCAAACAAGTTTTGAATCTCTTCATTTCTCCCATTTTAATCTCTTCATCTCCTTTCTCCCACTGTTTTTTAATCTCTTCCTCTTTCCCGTGTGTCAGATTTTAACGTGGATAACTTCCTGTGTAAGGAGGATCTGGAGAAGACGTTGAACCGGCTGACTAAAGGAGAGCTGACCCCTGAAGAGGTCAATCTGGTCTGTAGCAAGGCCATGGAGGAGGCTGACCTCGACGGGGACAGCAAGCTCTCCTTCTCTGACTTTGAGAACATGATCTCTAAAGCGCCAGACTTTCTAAGGTAACATGTCATGGACGTGATCTGGTGTGTCAGGCTAGTGTATAATGTCATGGAGGTGGAGATAACTTCTGCTGCTCAACATAATTCTGCTTTCAGACAGAGAACTTCTGCTGCCCTGTATAATGCTGCTTTCAGACAGAGATAACTTCTGCTGCTCTGTATAATGCTGCTTTCAGACAGAGATAACTTCTGCTGCTCTGTATAATGCTGCTTTCAGACAGAGATAACTTCTGCTGCTCTGTATAATTCTGCTTTCAGACAGAGATAACTTCTGCTGCTCTGTATAATGCTGCTTTCAGACAGAGATAACTTCTGCTGATCTGTATAATGCTGCTTTCAGACAGAGATAACTTCTGCTGATCTGTATAATGCTGCTTTCAGACAGAGATAACTTCTGCTGATCTGTATAATGCTGCTTTCAGACAGAGATAACTTCTGCTGCTCTGTATAATGCTGCTTTCAGGCAAAGATAACTTCTGCTGCTCTGCATAATGCTGCTTTCAGACCGAGATTAAACACAGAGAGAGAGAACCAATAGTGCTTGATCAGAGCCTTTTTACTGCGGACCAATCAATCTATCAACAGTATTGTAAATCGTTTTCATTTGAGAGCCCAAACCAGGCGGAAAGAACTGGCTAGTAAAAACCTCTCCCATTCCAGAGAGCTTGATTTAGCTGGCCAATGATATGGCCCGTAAATCTGCCAATCACACGGGGGCGGCTGTAGATTGGCTTGAACTCTTCCTGGTTTCCATGGTTTATTGGTGGAGTGTGTTGCCGTGGCAACCAGGTCAGGCTTGTGGCGGGATGCTGCTGCCTGTGACCAGAGACAGTGACAGATAAACATGATGGCTCTGTAAGACATAAATAGCGATAAACAACAACATGTCTCTCTCCTCCTGTAACAGGTGTCTGGCGAGTGAATGTTGTTATAGACATTTACATGTTAAAGGGATACTTTGGGATTTTGGCAATGAGGCCCTTTATCTAATTCCCCAGAGTCAGGAGAACTTGTGGATACCGTTTTTACGTCTCTGTGTCCAGTATGAAGGAAGTTAAGAGGGAGCCAATGCTAACTAGCGTTAGCGCAATGACTGGAAGTATATGGGTGTCTACTAGCATGCTAGCTGATAGACTTGTCCATTGTTTACACAGGATGGAAATGGGTATTTGGCGCTTTGGCTTACAGTAGAAGGATAAGAACAGACATAAAACATACACATTACACACATTTGAGTGAGGCTGGTTTACACAGGCAGCACAATTCTGATCCTTTTGCCATCAATTGGTCTTTTGACCAATCAGATCAGATATTTTGCCAATAACAGGGCTGCCATAGTAGATGCTCCTATGCAGATGGACTTTCCTCCAGCCACAATCTGTCCCAGACCTGCCCTCCTAATAGACTTGTATTAGAACCATGTCATTGCAGCGTTAAGTTGTCGGTTTTCAACAACCTGTCAGTATCTTTAGAGTCACTGCTGAGGTGTGGGATACTCTGACTGGCCTGATGCCCTATTAGAATGGCGGAGGCCCCCCTCTCCGAACAGACCCCTGGATCCCTTGTCCCCAGAGTTAAAGATCCGTATTACTTTCATGTGTTTCTTAACCTCTACTTTAGACACACATTGTTGTGGTCCCCCTCCCTTCACATTTCTCAATGTCAATCAAACGTCCACGCGACATCTGAATACCAACCATTTGATCTCAATCAGTTTCATGAGGATATTCATTTTCTTTAGATCTTGAGGTGTACAGTCGTGGCCAAAGGTTTTGAGAATGACACAAATATTAATTTTCACAAAGTCTGCTGCCTCAGTGTCTTTAGATATTTTTGTCAGATGTTACTATGGAATACTGAAGTATAATTACAAGCATTTCATAAGTGTCAAAGGCTTTTATTGACAATTACATGAAGTTGATGCAAAGAGTCAATATTTGCAGTGTTGACTTCTTTTTCAAGACCTCTGCAATCCGCCCTGGCATGCTGTCAATTAACTTCTGGGCCACATCCTGACTGATGGCAGCCCATTCTTGCATAATCAATGCTTGGAGTTTGTCAGAATTTGTGAGTTTTTGTTTGTCCACCTGCCTCTTGAGGATTGACCACAAGTTCTCAATGGGATTAAGGTCTGGGGAGTTTCCTGGCCATGGACCCAAAATATCGATGTTTTGTTCCCCGAGCCACTTAGTTTGCCTTATGGCAAGGTGCTCCATCATGCTGGAAAAGGCATTGTTCATCACCAAACTGTTCCTGGATGGTTGGGAGAAGTTGTTCTCGGAGGATGTGTTGGTACCATTCTTTATTCATGGCTGTGTTCTTAGGCAAAATTGTGAGTGAACCCCACTCCCTTCGCTGAGAAGCAACCCCACACATGAATGGTCTCAGTGTCACGTCCTGGCCAGTAGAAGGGTTAATTAGTATTGTAGTTTGGTCAGGACGTGGCAGGGTGTATTCGTTTTATGTGGTTCGGGGTGGTGTGTTTTGGTGAAGGGTCATTTGGTTTAAGTATTCCGGGGTTTTTGGGCACTGTTTGGTTTTCAGGTATTCTATGTTTAGTCTAGTATGTCTGTTTCTATGTTTGGTTAATTGGGGTTGGGACTCTCAGTTGAAGGCAGGTGTTGTCTATCTGCCTTTGATTGAGAGTCCCATATATTAGGGTGTGTTTGTGTTTGTTATTGGTGGGTGATTGTTCTGTGTTTAGCCTTGTGCCTTACCAGACTGTTTTTTTTTTGTTGATCGTTCATTCTTTGTTATTTTGGTGTTCATTTTGTATTTATTAAAAGCAAGATGAGCATACACATACCTGCTGCGTTTTGGTCCTCCTTCACCGACGACAACCGTGACACTCAGGATGCTTTACTGTTGGCATGACACAGGACTGATTGTAGTGCTCACCTTGTCTTCTCCGGAAAAGCTTTTTTCCGGATGCCCCAAACAATCGGAAAGTGTATTGATCAGAGAAAATGACTTTACCCCAGTCCTCAGCAGTCCAATCCCTGTACCTTTTGCAGAATATCAGTCTGTCCCTGATGTTTTTCCTGGAGAGAAGTGGCTTCTTTGCTGCCCTTCTTGACACCAGGCCATCCTCCAAAAGTCATCATCTCACTGTGCGTGCAGATGCACTCACACCTGCCTGCAGCCATTCCTGAGCAAGCTCTGTACTGGTGGTGCCCCGATCCCGCAGCTGAATCAACTTTAGGAGATGGTCCTGGCGCTTGCTGGACTTTCTTTGGCGCCCTGAAGCCTTCCTCACAACAATTTAACTGCTCTCCTTGATCCGATAAATGGTTGATTAAGGTGCAATCTTACAGGCAGCAATATCCTTGCCTGTGAAGCCCTTTTTGTGCAAAGCAATGATGACAGCACGTGTTTCCTTGCAGGTAACCATGGATGACAGAGGAAGAACAATGATTCCAAGCACCACCCTCCTTTTGAAGCTTCCAGTCTGTTATTCGAACTCAATCAGCATGACAGAGTGATCTCCAGCCTTGTCCTCGTCAACACTCACACCTGTGTTAACGAGAGAATCACTGACATGATGTCAGCTGGTCCTTTTGTGGCAGGGCTGAAATGCAGTGGAAATGTTTTTGGAGGATTCAGTTCATTTGCATGGCAAAGAGGGACTTTGCAATTAATTGTAATTCATCTGATTACTCTACATAACATTCTGGAGTATATGCAAATTGCCATCATACAAACTGAGGCAGCAGACTTTGTGAAAATTAATATTTGTGTCATTCTCAAAACTTTTGGCCACGACTGCACAGTGTTGTTTAGAAGTAGCCTACAGTGTTGTTTAGAAGTAGCCTACAGTGTTGTTTAGAAGTAGCCTACAGTGTTGTTTAGGAGTAGCCTACAGTGTTGTTTAGAAGTAGCCTACAGTGTTGTTTAGAAGTAGCCTACAGTGTTGTTTAGAAGTAGCCCACAGTGTTGTTTAGAAGTAGCCTACAGTGTTGTTTAGAAGTAGCCTACAGTGTTGTTTAGGAGTCTACAGTGTTGTTTAGAAGGAGTCTACAGTGTTGTTTAGAAGGAGCCTACAGTGTTGTTTGGAAGTAGCCTACAGTGTTGTTTGGAAGGAGCCCACAGTGTTGTTTGGAAGTAGCCTACAGTGTTGTTTGGAAGGAGTCTACAGTGTTGTTTGGAAGGAGCCCACAGTGTTGTTTGGAAGGAGCCCACAGTGTTGTTTGGAAGTAGCCTACAGTGTTGTTTGGAAGGAGCCCACAGTGTTGTTTGGAAGTAGCCTACAGTGTTGTTTGGAAGGAGTCTACAGTGTTGTTTGGAAGGAGCCCACAGTGTTGTTTGGAAGGAGCCCACAGTGTTGTTTGGAAGGAGTCTACAGTGTTGTTTGGAAGGAGTCTACAGTGTTGTTTGGAAGTATCCTACAGTGTTGTTTGGAAGGAGCCTACAGTGTTGTTTGGAAGTAGCCTACAGTGTTGTTTGGAAGTAGCCCATAGTGTTGTTTGGAAGTAGCCCATAGTGTTGTTTGGAAGTAGCCTACAGTGTTGTTTGGAAGTAGCCTACAGTGTTGTTTGGAAGTATCCTACAGTGAGTGAATTTTTGAGCAGAGACTCCTAACAAACTGTAGCATAGTGGCAAACGCTGTTTAATTATGTCCACATGAAAGTAAAATGTGACCATCCTAAAACGTCATAAGAAATGAGGTGGTGTTTTTTTTTGTCTTCCTGTAACGTTATTCTATACTATTATATTCTGTTCTGTTATATAGAATACTATCATTATGTGATCTTGTAGACATTGATTCAGCTTTGAAGTAGCCTGTTCTCTATGAATAGAGCAGAGACTGGCAGTAGCCTGTTCTCTATGAATAGAGCAGAGACTGGGAGTAGCCTGTTCTTTAGGAATAGAGCAGAGATTGGCAGTAGCCTGTTCTCTATGAATAGAGCAGAGACTGGCAGTAGCCTGTTCTCTATGAATAGAGCAGAGACTGGCAGTAGCCTGTTCTCTACGAATAGAGCAGAGACTGGCAGTAGCCTGTTCTCTATGAATAGAGCAGAGACTGGGAGTAGCCTGTTCTCTATGAATAGAGCAGAGACTGGGAGTAGCCTGTTCTCTATGAATAGAGCAGAGACTGGCAGTAGCCTGTTCTCTATGAATAGATCAGAGACTGGGAGTAGCATGTTCTCTATGAATAGAGCAGAGACTGGGAGTAGAGGATCCCCCCACATGAACAGAAGCTTCGGAACCTTTAGCTGTCGGGAAGAGGGGTCCAGAAAAGTGAGATCCATAGCCACTCTATATTAGAATACCTATTAAGGACAACAGCATTTCTTCTCCACTTAACCTCCTTTCTCACCTCCAAAATGAAACGTTAGTTCTTGAAGCTTATGATGATTCTAGATCCTGCTGGATGTAATGTATCCATGGCCATCTCCCCAGTCCATTAGATGTAATGTATTCACGGCCATCTCCCCAGTCCATTAGATGTAATGTATCCATGGCCATCTCCCCAGCCCATTAGATGTAATGTATCCATGGCCATCTCCCCAGTCCATTAGATGTAATGTATCCATGGCCATCTCCCCAGCCCATTAGATGTAATGTATCCATGGCCATCTCCCCAGCCCATTAGATGTAATGTATCCATGGCCATCTCCCCAGCCCATTAGATGTAATGTATCCATGGCCATCTCCCCAGCCCATTAGATGTAATGTATCCATGGCCATCTCCCCAGCCCATTAGATGTAATGTATCCATGGCCATCTCCCCAGCCCATTAGATGTAATGTATTCATGTCCATCTCCCCAGTCCATTAGTGTCACGTCCTGGCCAGTATAGGGTTAATTAGTATTGTAGTTTGGTCAGGACGTGACAGAGGGTATTTGTTTTATGTGGTTCGGGGTGGTGTGTTTTTGTTAAAGGGCATTTGGTTTAAGTATTCCGGGGTTTTTGGGTACTGTTTGGTGTTCTGGTATTCTATGTCTAGTCTAGTATGTTTGTTTCTATGTCTGGTTAATTGGGGTTGGGACTCTCAGTTGAAGGCAGGTGTTGTCTATCTGCCTTTGATTGAGAGTCCCATATATGAGGGTGTGTTTGTGTTTGATGTTGTGGGTGATTGTTCTGTGTTCAGCCCTAGGCTTTGCCAGACTGTTTGTGGTTGTTAGCTCGTTCTCGTTTCGTTTTGTTATTTTTTGTACGTTCATTGTTGATAGTAAATAAAAGTCAAAATGAGCATACACGTACCTGCTGCATTTTGGTCCTCCTTCACCGACGACAACCGTGACAGAATCACCCACCACTCAAGGACCAAGCAGCAGAGGAAGGAGCAGACGGCGTTCGAGTTGGACTGGCGGGAGAAGTGGACTTGGGAGGAAATTCTGGACGGGGCCGGACCTTGGCACCAGGCTGGGGATTATCAGCGCCCGCAGTGGGAAATTGAGGCAGCCAAGGCGGAGAGGCGGTGGTACGAGGCCAGAGACGCGCTGAAGGAGATGCACGAGAGGCACCCCCAAGAAAATTTTGGGGGGGGGCACACGGGTAGTTTGGCTAGGCGAAGGAAGAGCCGGAAGCCAGCTACCCGTGGTTATATGGAGGAGCGTATGGGGTGGAGAGCGCTATGTTTCGCTGAGAAGCGCACTATCTCACCCATACGCACGCACAGTCCGGTGCGAGTTATTCCAGCCCCTCGCAGGTGCCGTGCTAGAGCGGGCATCCAGCCTGGTAGGAGGATGCCTGCGCAGCGCATCTGGTCGCCGGAACGCCTCCGAGGACCAGGCTACCCAACTCCCGCTCTACGCACGGCTACCATCAGGCCCCTGCACAGCCCAGTCTGCCCTGTACGAGCACTCCGCTCGTGCAGGGCTACTAGTTCCATCGAGCCAAGGCGGGTTGTGCAGGAGGTAAGATCTAGACCGGCTGTGCGCCTCCATAGCCCTGGGTTTCCAGCTCCTGTCTCTCGTGCGGACCCGGAAGTACGTCCACCCAGTCCGACTCGTCCTGTTCCCGCTCCCCGCACTAAACTGACAGTGCGTAAACCCAGCCTCGCCAGTCAACAGTCGTCGGAGCTGCCCGCCAGTCAACAGTCGTCGGAGCTGCCCGCCAGTCAACAGTCGTCGGAGCTGCCCGCCAGTCAACAGTCGTCGGAGCTGCCCGCCAGTCAACAGTCGTCGGAGCTGCCCGCCAGTCAACAGTCGTCGGAGCTGCCCGCCAGTCAACAGTCGTCGGAGCTGCCCGCCAGTCAACAGTCGTCGGAGCTGCCCGTCAGTCAACAGTCGTCGGAGCTGCCCGCCAGTCAACAGTCGCCGGAGTGGTCAGACTGCGCTGAACTGCCGGAGTGGCCAGACTGCGCTGAACTGCCGGAGTGGCCAGACTGCGCTGAACTGCCGGAGTGGCCAGACTGCGCTGAACTGCCGGAGTGGCCAGACTGCGCTGAACTGCCGGAGTGGCCAGACTGCGCTGAACTGCCGGAGTGGCCAGACTGCCCTGAACTGCCGGAGTGGCCAGACTGCCCTATTTTTTGTTAAGGTGCTTCTGGGGTAGCACCTTTAAGGGGGGGGTACTGTCACGTCCTGGCCAGTATAGGGTTAATTAGTATTGTAGTTTGGTCAGGACGTGACAGAGGGTATTTGTTTTATGTGGTTCGGGGTGGTGTGTTTTTGTTAAAGGGCATTTGGTTTAAGTATTCCGGGGTTTTTGGGTACTGTTTGGTGTTCTGGTATTCTATGTCTAGTCTAGTATGTTTGTTTCTATGTCTGGTTAATTGGGGTTGGGACTCTCAGTTGAAGGCAGGTGTTGTCTATCTGCCTTTGATTGAGAGTCCCATATATGAGGGTGTGTTTGTGTTTGATGTTGTGGGTGATTGTTCTGTGTTCAGCCCTAGGCTTTGCCAGACTGTTTGTGGTTGTTAGCTCGTTCTCGTTTCGTTTTGTTATTTTTTGTACGTTCATTGTTGATAGTAAATAAAAGTCAAAATGAGCATACACGTACCTGCTGCATTTTGGTCCTCCTTCACCGACGACAACCGTGACAGAATCACCCACCACTCAAGGACCAAGCAGCAGAGGAAGGAGCAGACGGCGTTCGAGTTGGACTGGCGGGAGAAGTGGACTTGGGAGGAAATTCTGGACGGGGCCGGACCTTGGCACCAGGCTGGGGATTATCAGCGCCCGCAGTGGGAAATTGAGGCAGCCAAGGCGGAGAGGCGGTGGTACGAGGCCAGAGACGCGCTGAAGGAGATGCACGAGAGGCACCCCCAAGAAAATTTTTGGGGGGGGCACACGGGTAGTTTGGCTAGGCGAAGGAAGAGCCGGAAGCCAGCTACCCGTGGTTATATGGAGGAGCGTATGGGGTGGAGAGCGCTATGTTTCGCTGAGAAGCGCACTATCTCACCCATACGCACGCACAGTCCGGTGCGAGTTATTCCAGCCCCTCGCAGGTGCCGTGCTAGAGCGGGCATCCAGCCTGGTAGGAGGATGCCTGCGCAGCGCATCTGGTCGCCGGTACGCCTCCGAGGACCAGGCTACCCAACTCCCGCTCTACGCACGGCTACCATCAGGCCCCTGCACAGCCCAGTCTGCCCTGTACGAGCACTCCGCTCGTGCAGGGCTACTAGTTCCATCGAGCCAAGGCGGGTTGTGCAGGAGGTAAGATCTAGACCGGCTGTGCGCCTCCATAGCCCTGGGTTTCCAGCTCCTGTCTCTCGTGCGGACCCGGAAGTACGTCCACCCAGTCCGACTCGTCCTGTTCCCGCTCCCCGCACTAAACTGACAGTGCGTAAACCCAGCCTCGCCAGTCAACAGTCGTCGGAGCTGCCCGCCAGTCAACAGTCGTCGGAGCTGCCCGCCAGTCAACAGTCGTCGGAGCTGCCCGCCAGTCAACAGTCGTCGGAGCTGCCCGCCAGTCAACAGTCGTCGGAGCTGCCCGCCAGTCAACAGTCGTCGGAGCTGCCCGCCAGTCAACAGTCGTCGGAGCTGCCCGCCAGTCAACAGTCGTCGGAGCTGCCCGTCAGTCAACAGTCGTCGGAGCTGCCCGCCAGTCAACAGTCGCCGGAGTGGTCAGACTGCGCTGAACTGCCGGAGTGGCCAGACTGCGCTGAACTGCCGGAGTGGCCAGACTGCGCTGAACTGCCGGAGTGGCCAGACTGCGCTGAACTGCCGGAGTGGCCAGACTGCGCTGAACTGCCGGAGTGGCCAGACTGCGCTGAACTGCCGGAGTGGCCAGACTGCCCTGAACTGCCGGAGTGGCCAGACTGCCCTATTTTTTGTTAAGGTGCTTCTGGGGTAGCACCTTTAAGGGGGGGGTACTGTCACGTCCTGGCCAGTATAGGGTTAATTAGTATTGTAGTTTGGTCAGGACGTGACAGAGGGTATTTGTTTTATGTGGTTCGGGGTGGTTTGTTTTTGTTAAAGGGCATTTGGTTTAAGTATTCCGGGGTTTTTGGGTACTGTTTGGTGTTCTGGTATTCTATGTCTAGTCTAGTATGTCTGTTTCTATGTCTGGTTAATTGGGGTTGGGACTCTCAGTTGAAGGCAGGTGTTGTCTATCTGCCTTTGATTGAGAGTCCCATATATGAGGGTGTGTTTGTGTTTGATGTTGTGGGTGATTGTTCTGTGTTCAGCCCTAGGCTTTGCCAGACTGTTTTGTTGTTCGTTCGTTTTCGTGTTTTTTTTGTTTTTGGAGTGTTCTTTTGATAATTAAATAAAAGTCAAAATGAGCATACACGTACCTGCTGCGTATTGGTCTACCTTTTCCGACGATGATTTCGTTATATCGTCTGAAGACGAAGACAACCGTGACAATTAGATGTAATGTATTCATGGCCATCTCCCCAGCCCATTAGATGTAATGTATCCATGGCCATCTCCCCAGCCCATTAGATGTAATGTATCCATGGCCATCTCCCCAGCCCATTAGATGTAATGTATCCATGGCCATCTCCCCAGCTCATTAGATGTAATGTATCCATGGCCATCTCCCCAGCCCATTAGATGTAATGTATCCATGGCCATCTCCCCAGCCCATTAGATGTAATGTATCCATGGCCATCTCCCCAGCCCATTAGATGTAATGTATCCATGGCCATCTCCCCAGCCCATTAGATGTAATGTATCCATGGCCATCTCCCCAGCTCATTAGATGTAATGTATCCATGGCCATCTCCCCAGCCCATTAGATGTAATGTATCCATGGCCATCTCCCCAGCCCATTAGATGTAATGTATCCATGGCCATCTCCCCAGTCCATTAGATGTAATGTATCCACGGCCATCTCCCCAGCCCATTAGATGTAATGTATTCACGGCCATCTCCCCAGTCCATTAGATGTAATGTATTCATGGCCATGTCCCCAGTCCATTAGATGTAATGTATTCATGGCCATGTCCCCAGCCCATTAGATGTAATGTATCCATGGCCATCTCCCCAGCCCATTAGATGTAATGTATCCATGGCCATGTCCCCAGTCCATTAGATGTAATGTATCCATGGCCATCTCCCCAGTCCATTAGATGTAATGTATTCACGGCCATCTCCCCAGTCCATTAGATGTAATGTATTCATGGCCATGTCCCCAGTCCATTAGATGTAATGTATTCATGGCCATGTCCCCAGCCCATTAGATGTAATGTATCCATGGCCATCTCCCCAGCCCATTAGATGTAATGTATCCATGGCCATGTCCCCAGTCCATTAGATGTAATGTATCCATGGCCATCTCCCCAGTCCATTAGATGTAATGTATTCATGGCCATCTCCCCAGCCCATTAGATGTAATGTATCCATGGCCATCTCCCCAGCCCATTAGATGTAATGTATCCATGGCCATCTCCCCAGCCCATTAGATGTATACACTGTCTGGATGACCCTGCAGGGCACTTCATGCAAAAGATTGTCCATTTCCAGCTTTGGCAGGGTAAAAAGTCTTCGGTACAGTATTGTCCTGTCATCTGAACCTCGGTCCAATGTGACATTGATACTAGTTCACTGGCCAGGCCTTGTGAAATGTCAGTACAGTGGCTCTATGTCACTTTAAGTAGCTCTATTAGCAGCAGAGTACTGTTGTAGGTTAATGGGAGTGTTACAGCTCTGGCTGGGTCTTCCTCCCAAATGGCACCCTATGCCCTATATAGTGCACTACTTTAGACCAGAGTCAGTAGGACTCTGGCACCCTATGCCCTATGTAGTGCACTACTTTTCATCATGGCTTAAGCACTATGTATGGAATAGGGTGCCATTTGGGATGCGGACTTGTTCTGTTCTGTTCTGTGATTCTCTCCTCGGGAAAGACGCCATTTCTCACTCACACAGAAAATGGCTTTTGTATAATCTCAGCTGCAACTGACAGTCAGCCAGACTGGCACACAATACATATGAACAAGAGAGGAGAGAAGAGGAGAGGAGAGGAGGAGAGGGGAGGAGAGAGGAGAGAGGAGAGAGGAGAGGAGAGGAGAGGAGAGGAGAGGAGAGGAGAGGAGAGGAGAGGAGAGGAGAGGAGAGGAGAGGAGAGGAGAGGAGGAGAGTTGTGAAATAATGTCAGGAATAAATCTGTCAGATGTTTCTAAAAGGAGATCTGGTTGAAGATGGAAGGGTTAATTCAAGATAGATGGTTTCATGGCAGCATAACTCTCTCAAGGTTTCTCCTCCGTCCCCTCCAGAGGTATCCAGTCAGCAGATATACTGTATCTATTGTTGATAAGGTTATTAGTCATGCTAGATGTATCCAGTCAGCCGGTACAGTGCATTCGGAAAGTATTCAGACCCCTTGACTTTTTCCACATTTTGTTACGTTACAGCCTTATTCTAAAATTGATTAAATAAATAAAAAATCCTCATCAATCTACACACAATACCCCATAATGCACAAAGCAAAAACAGTTTTTTTTAATTACATTTTTTGCTAATTTATTACAAATAAAAAACTGAAATATCACATTTACATAAGTATTCAGACCCTTTACTCAGTACTTTGTTGAAGCACCTTTGGCAGTGATTACAGCCTCGAGTCTCATTGGGTATGATGCTACAAGTTTGGCACACCTGTATTTGGGGAGTTTTTCCCATTCTTCTCTGCAGATCCTCTCAAGCTCTGTCAGGTTGGATGGGGAGCGTCGCTGCACAGCTATTTTCAGGTCTCTCCAGAGATTGAGTCTAGGTGTCACGAATTTCGTCGTGGTGTTGCAGGGAAGACCAAAATGCAGCGGGTATATGGATACTCATTCTTTTAATGAAAAAAATATGTAAAGCATCCACAGAAAAAAATAACAATAAACAGTACTCACGACTAACAACAGTGTGGCAGGCTCAACAAGCAGTGCTCACAAACAATTCCCCACAAACACACAGACAAACACACCCAACTAATATAGGACTCCCAATCAAAGACAACACCCCACACCTGCCTTCAGTTGGGAGTCCTCCCCAATCAACTCTACATAGAAACACCCAACCTAGACAGAACATAGAAAACACAATTCCTTCTGCCACGCCCTGACCAAAACGTATACACTTACTCCCTCTGCTGGTCAGGACGTGGCCACTCTGGCATCTCCGGGCAGTCTGGCCACTCTGGCATCTCCGGGCAGTCCGGCCATTCTGGCATCTCCGGGCAGTCCGGCCACTCTGGCATCTCCGGGCAGTCTGGCCACTCTGGCATCTCCAGGCAGTCTGGCCACTCTGGCATCTCCGGGCAGTCTGGCCACTCTGGCATCTCCGGGCAGTCTGGCCACTCTGGCATCTCCGGGCAGTCTGGCGACTCTTGACTGACGGGCAGCTCTGGCGACTCTTGACTGACGGGCAGCTCTGGCGACTCTTGACTGACGGGCAGCTCTGGCGACTCTTGACTGACGGGCAGCTCTGGCGACTCTTGACTGACGGGCAGCTCTGGCGACTCCTGACTGACGGGGCTGGACTGACGCACTAGAAGCCTTGTGCGTGGGGCTGGTACTGGACATGCCAGCCTGGAGACACGCACCTTCGGGCTAGTGCGGGGAGCTGGCCTGGGGCTCCATTCTTGCCCCGCAAAACTGCCCTTGTGCCCCCCCCAAAAAAATTATTGGGGCTGCCTCTCGAGTTTCCTAAACTCCTCCATAGCCCTGGAAACGCTCAACCTTATTTCTGTCCATGTCCATCCTTCCTCCTCGTTCCTCTGCTGCTTGGTCCAAGTTTGGATGGGAGATTCTGTCACACTTATCGTCGTCGTCAGACGATATGGCAAAATCATCGTCGGAAAAGGAGGACCAATATGCAGCAGGATTGACAATGCTCATCTTGAAGTTTATTAACTCAGAAGTGAACACAAAAAATAATAAACAACGTACTCACGATTTACTAGACAGTCCTGTTAGGCTCACACACGCTAAACAAGAAACAATCTCCCACAAATGACAAACACAAACACACCCTAATATATAGGACTCTCAATCAAAGGCAAAGAGAAAACACCTGCCTTCAATTGAGAGTCCCAACCGCAATTAACCAACCATAGAAACACACTCACTAGAATACACATAGAAATACATAAACATAGACCATAAACCAAAAACCTGGAAATACAAAATCAAACGCCCTTCTACCAAAACACCACCCCGAACCACATAAAACAAATACCCACTGCCACGTCCTGACCAAACTACAATAACAATTAACCCTTATACTGGCCAGGACGTGACACTAGGCCACTCAAGGACATTCAGAGACTTGTCCCAAAGACACTCCTGCGTTGTCTTGGCTGTGTGCTTAGGGTTGTTGTCCTGTTGGAAGGTGAACCTTCGTCCGAGTCTGAGGTCCTGAGCGCTCTGGAGCAGGCTTTCATCAAGGATCTCTCTGTACTTTCCTCCATTCATCTTTCACTCAATCCTGACTAGTCTCCCAGTCCCTGCGGCTGAAAAACATCCCCACAGCATGATGCTGCCACCACCATGCTTCACCGTAGAGATGGTGCCATGGTTTCCTCCAGATGTGAAGCTTGGCATTCAGGCCAAAGAGTTCAATCTTGGTTTCATCAGAACAGAGAATCTTGTTTCTCATGTTCTGAGAGTCCTTTAGGTGCCTTTTGGCAAAACTCCACGTGAGCTGTCATTAGGGCTGTGGCGGTCACGAAATTTCGTCAACCGGTGATTGTCAAGCAAACAACTGTCGGTCTCCCAGTAATTGACTGTTAAATAACATAAACACATGTAGCATCTCCTGGCTTCCACACAGCCTACAAGCCACTGTTGCCGATCTTTGGAACATCTACATTTTAAAAAGTCTAATAAATCCATGTAATATATCCTACACCTTCACAATAAATCCATGACTTATTTTAGACAGGTCTAAAGATACCTGATATGAAGAAAATGTAGTCTATTTCAGAAGAACAGAGTAGCATACTCTGAGTTGTCCTGATGTTAGGTCCTGATCTGGCTATGCCATATGGCTGTGGGGCTACACTAGTTCATTTAGCAGACAAGATTTGCTTAGAATTGCGTGTCATTATTTTATATTATTTTATGGTATTGTTACGAACCGGCTCAGAGTTCGCAACAAAAGGGAGACAACGTGGAGACAAGGAATATGAAAATATATATTTATTAAATAAAGTAACTAAATAATTAACCATGGTGTGTGTAACCAGTAATCAGTAGTGTGAGTGAGTGTTTTGCATGCCTGAATGTAATTATGCAAGGTGTTGAAAGGTGACAAAGCAAATAACCAAAAAGCCACAAAACTACCACAACAGAAATCAACCAAGGTGTCTGCATGGAGAGAGTCTCTCCAATCAATGTGGAAGAGGTCTATTTATCATGGGACACACCCGGGCCCAGGTGTTTACCATGTAGCTGACGACCCTTCCAACTCCGCCCACCGGCATCCTAATAAGGAAACAAGAACAAAGAGAGAGAGAATACGGCAGACAGAGTGGGAGGGTCGTCACAGTATGAAGAATACAACTGAACAAAATTTAATAAAATAGAAAGGATATTTTCTCCAAACGATTTGAGGGAGTGCGCACATGCGGCAATTCTGTGTTGAGCGGTTAACAAAGAAATAGGTCCTCCTATATGCTGAATTTACATTTTACATTTTAGTCATTTAGCAGACGCTCTTATCCAGAGCGACTTACAGTAGTGAATGCATACATTTCATACATTTATTTTTCCGTACTGGCCCCCCGTGTGAATCGAACCCACGACCCTGGCGTTGCAAACACCATGCTCTACCAACTTATCCAATTTAGAGTTATTAATGTACATTTAGTTGTTTTATAAACGTTGGGCTATATGTTTAGATTTTTAATACATTGTAAGGCTGCATGATGAGACTCTAATTATGATTTGAAAAAAGTTGCTTGAAAGGCCTGAGCTCTGCTTTGCTTTTTTTGCGCAGGCTGTACACACTTCATCAGTCTCTCATTCACAATTTCACAAGCACTTGATAATGCCTCGGAATTTCCCAGCAGGATCCCCTTTGTGTGCCCGTAATGCACCCTAAAATCCATGCCTTTTGTGGCCATTGGCCGTTGTGTCCTTCTCCCTGAGTGCTGCGTGCTCCGAAGCACCTCTCACTCACATGGCTCTCCATCACGTGATTGGGTCTTTCTCACAGGCTACAAGTGAAGACAGACACATCGGGGACGCAACTGCGCTTGTCCTTATCCAATTCCGATCTTATCAAAACATATAGGCCTATGGGCTAGGCTCGATGAGAAGTGATACAAACCTTATGAAAACATATAGGCCTATTGGCTAGGCTACATGAGGTGTGATACTAACCTTATCAAAACATATAGGCCTATGGGCTAGGCTCGATGAGAAGTGATACAAACCTTATCAAAACATATAGGCCTATTGGCTAGGCTACATGAGGTGTGATACTAACCTTATCAAAACATATAGGCCTATTGGCTAGGCTACATGAAGTGTGATACAGACCTTATTAAAACATATAGGCCTATTGGCTAGGCTACATGAGGTGTGCGACTAGGATTATAAAAAATTGAAAGAAAAAAAAGGCGTTGTTTGATATGCTGGGCATCATTCACAAGTGATCGGCTAATATTGTCACCAATCAGACTATTCTTGATTTAATCTTGTCTTTACATGTACTAAATAATATATTGATGTGACATTAGTTTTGATTTAGAATGGCCCATTATCATGCACCTGTATTGAAACGGGTAGGGGAAAAGAATACATCACATCTATAACGAATAGAGAATGGAGGATGCTTTTTCCCGTGGTTCATTTTCATGCCAGCCAGGTAGGCTATACTCCTGTTGTAAAGATAAGCAATGTGCTAAATATTAGGAAAGTTGAGAAATAAATATAGTAAGCTGATGGGATCCTCCTCCTCCCTTTAATTAATCTTTTTAGTAGAGGCCATCACTCTGTTTGAGCCTATGCAAATGTTGCGCAACATGAGCTCATGGGCTCTCATGAAGTGTTTGATTATATATTCCATGACATTTGCATTGATGTCAGAGTGATAAGAGGGACAATAGAGTGCTGAGTACCAGGCAGTTATCTGGTAGGTTACTAATGACCAGCAGCAGCATCAGAGCTTGGAGAAGCCTAATTACCGTGACTAAATGTTCACGTGGAATTTGACTGTCTTGTGGCGGTAATATGGTCACAGCAACAACCCTAGCGCTCATGTTCCTTTTACTGAGGACGGGCTTCTGTCTGGCCAGTCCATCATAAAGGACTGATTGGTGGAGTGCTGCAGAGATGGTTGTCCTTCTGGAAGATTCTCCCATCTCCACAGAGGAACCCTGGAGCCCTGTCAGAGTGACCATTTGGTTCTTGGTCACCTCCTTGACCAAGGCCCTTCTCCCCCGATTGCTCAGTTTGGCCGGGCGGCCAGCTCTAGGAAGTGTCTTGGTGGTTCCAAACTTCTTCCATTTAAGAATGATGGAGGCCACTGTGTTCTTGGGGACCTTCAATGCTGCAGAAATGTTTCGGTACCCTTCCCCAGATCTGTGCCTCGATACAAACCGGTCTCGGAGCTCTACGGACAATTCCTTCGACCTCATTGCTTGGTTTTTGCTCTGACATGCACTGTCAACTGTGGGACCTTATATAGACAGGTGTGTGACTTTCCAAATCATGTCCAATCAATTGAATTTACCACAGGTGGACTCCAATCATCATGGGATATTGTGTGTAGATTGATGAGAATGTATTTATTTATTTAATCCATTTTAGAATAAGTCTGTAAAGTAACAAAATGTGTAAAAAGTCAAGGGGTCTGAATACTTTCCTGAAAGCTCTGTATATATTGTTGATAAGGGCACAACACTTCTGAAAGAAGGTAAATACCACTGTTGACAAAATAACTCGCCTCGTAGACAGCCCAGTTAAAGTGATACATAACTCCAAAAATCAACATTTATTATTACATGTTTTCAGACCTCTAAAATGTTTTTCTATTTTTTGTTGAATGAGTCCATGATGCCCCACGGCTATCTGTTGTAAATGCAGTTGCGTAACTAACTATGTCCTCGTGTTGTGTTTTCCATTTCCAGCACGTTCCACCTACGGATTTGAGGTGATTCAGCCACTCCCATGATGAGGCTTTAGACAACGATGGAAGAGGGAGGAAGATGAAGAAGAAGAATGTGGTCCCTTTCTGTGTTCGTCGGATGACGTCATCCCTGAAGACTCCTCCCAGAGTCTCTGTGGCCCCGACCCACAGCAGAATGACCCCTGACCTCAACCTCAGTACAGCATAGTGCCTACCAAAAAACGTTAGTAGAGAAGTCTTGTCTTTCCCAAGTCTATCTTCGATCGATACGATGTTTGTACAAAATATAACATTGAAAAGGAAGTGGAACAAAGTTTGGCTTCGGCTGCAGGAAATGGACCCCGAGGGGATTTCTTTTCTCGGAAGCACAGGTCCTTTTTTTGCCAATTCATGTTCTATAGGAAGGACGTTATCGACCACAACACATTTCCATTTTCGGAAGAGAAGATCATTAATGCATGATTGTTTTCTCTTATAATCGATTGTAACTTGTTAAAAGATGGAAACACAAACAGACTCCAAATGGAGATGAACTGATGAACAACGAGGGGCTAATTTTGATACCTGTAGGGCTTAGCTACTAAACAACCTATAAGCAGTTTTCTAGAAGATGGTGGATTTTTTGCAGAATTGTTAGTTTTTCTTCTTTCTTTAAACTGACCTAACCTTTTTAAGTGTGTACATTGAATGGACACTGACTGACAACAATGTGGAAGTGGATCGAACAACAAGATATTTTCTGTCTGACGTGTACGGAAGACAAAAACAGTAAGATATATAGTATATAAAGTATTACAAGCACAGTTTTAGCACCAAGGGCAGAACAGTTGAAGAGCTATGCAATATATCTTTATGAAATGCATGAGTGTTACATAAATTGCAAATAGCTTTTTTATTTATGCTCCAGTCCAGTATAGTGTTGAGTACTGCTGGAACACAATGACAATCAGAACCTGTGATGTAGTGGTAACATTAACAAATAGGTGGGTAAACGCTGATCGCCGTTTGCGGCGATTAAAATAACGCTCCTCTATGCTTTCAACTCTCTTTAAATTTTCCTGCTAAAGGTAAAGGTAAAACTCTCGCACAATTTTCTTTTGAAAAAGGTAGGTTTTCTGTGCGTTTCCCCTCCACTACACCACCGATCATAATGTTACCTAACTGTTCTGCAGTTAGAGGAAGGGCTCTGTTCTTTGTCTCATCACCCCTTCCATTATGTTATGCTTTGTTACCTTGTCCTGCCTCTCAACTTGATATAATGGCATTAACTTCACTTAAGAAATAACGTTTTCAGTCTTTCATATGATAAGAGCGTTTGGCTAGACTTGATTAAATACATTTTCTGTTGCTTCGATGTTTAATGAACCTTCTTTTTGGAAAGTTATCATTGTTTCTCCTGGTATTTCTTCTCAAACTTGTGGGTAATAATAACATTTTACTTCCAACATTAACTTGAGCTTAAAATGAACCTTGCTAAAAGATGACGAAATGATGTGAACCCAGTGTACACTCTAATTTAGACAGGAAACCTTCCAGTCATTATCCGTATCTGCATGGCTGCATTAAGTCAATCTGCCAAAAAAACTGTTATAGCTCGCTCAAACTAAACATCCTTTTTTCAAACCAACTATACAATATTTAATCTGGGCTCGTTGTTTCCTTCAAGTTTGATTCAGAATGATTTTTTTTCAGTTAAAGCCAGTGTCCTGTCCAAAGGCCTTGTTAAAGATGCTGTTAATTCTCAGATGTTAAAGGCCGCTGTAAATGTATGTTCTGTGAGTTATCCATGCGGCCCAGTGTTATGCATGCATTAACATTATGACTAGGGAGAAAGATCTCACCATGCCACACTCCACTAAATCTCCCTGGACTGAAACCTACACTGTCTGTTAAAGGCCAGATAGGGGACATTATGTTGCACTCCGACCCTGTAGCCATGCCAACCTAGTAGAAACGGACAGTCATTTGAATGAAGACACTAGACAGTAGGTGGTTTTCAACAGTGAACCACAGTTGAATTGATTTATCCTTGGGAGGTGCGTAATAACTAGCCAAAGAGATGAGAATACATTAAGGAAGATGAAGAGTGTAAAGTCCCAAATGGTTCCCTAATCCCTATAGAGTGCACTACTTTTGACCAGAGCACTATGGGGATAGGATATGATCATTCCAACCTTTCAACTGTTTCTTCTGGTCGGTCTTCTGGTCGGTCTTCAGGTCGGTCTTCTGGTCGGTCGTGTGGTGCAGTCGGTCGTTAAGCCGGTCCGAGGCATAATAGCAACACTTAATTTCTCATCTCCAGATCCCTTTACTGTCCTCGTCTCCAGATCCCTTTACTGTCCTCATCTCCAGATCCCTTTACTGTCCTCGTCTCCAGATCCCTTTACTGTCCTCATCTCCAACTCCCTTTACTGTCCTCATCTCCAGCTCCCTTTACTGTCCTCATCTCCAGATCCCTTTACTGTCCTCGTCTCCAACTCCCTTTACTGTCCTCATCTCCAGATCCCTTTACTGTCCTCGTCTCCAGATCCCTTTACTGTCCTCATCTCCAGATCCCTTTACTGTCCTCATCTCCAGATCCCTTTACTGTCCTCATCTCCAGATCCCTTTACTGTCCTCATCTCCAGATCCCTTTACTGTCCTCGTCTCCAGATCTCTTTACTGTCCTTATCTCCAGATCCCTTTACTGTCCTCGTCTCCAGATCCCTTTACTGTCCTCATCTCCAGATCCCTTTACTGTCCTCGTCTCCAGATCCCTTTACTGTCCTCGTCTCCAGATCCTTTACTGTCCTCATCTCCAGATCCCTTTACTGTCCTCATCTCCAGATCCCTTTACTGTCCTCATCTCCAGGTCCCTTTACTGTCCTCGTCTCCAGATCCCTTTACTGTCCTCATCTCCAACTCCCTTTAATGTCCTCGTCTCCAGATCCCTTTACTGTCCTCGTCTCCAGATCCCTTTACTGTCCTCATCTCCAGATCCCTTTACTGTCCTCATCTCCAGATCCCTTTACTGTCCTCATCTCCAGGTCCCTTTACTGTCCTCGTCTCCAGATCCCTTTACTGTCCTCATCTCCAACTCCCTTTACTGTCCTCATCTCCAGATCCCTTTACTGTCCTCGTCTCCAGATCCCTTTACTGTCCTCATCTCCAACTCTCTTTACTGTCCTCATCTCCAGATCCCTTTACTGTCCTCATCTCCAGATACCTTTACTGTCCTCATCTCCAGATACCTTTACTGTCCTCGTCTCCAGATACCTTTACTGTCCTCGTCTCCAGATCCCTTTACTGTCCTCATCTCCAGATCCCTTTACTGTCCTCATCTCCAGATACCTTTACTGTCCTCGTCTCCAGATCGCTTTACTGTCCTCATCTCCAACTCCCTTTACTGTCCTCATCTCCAGATCCCTTTACTGTCCTCATCTCCAGCTCCCTTTAAATCAAATCAAATCAAATTTATTTATATAGCCCTTCGTACATCAGCTGAAATCTCAAAGTGCTGTACAGAAACCCAGCCTAAAACCCCAAACAGCAAGCAATGCATGTGAAAGAAGCACGGTGGCTGGGAAAAACTCCCTAGGAAAAACTCCTGAGAAAGGCCAAAAACCTAGGAAGAAACCTAGAGAGGAACCAGGCTATGAGGGGTGGCCAGTCCTCTTCTGGCTGTGCCGGGTGGATATTATAACAGAACATGGTCAAGATGTTAAAATGTTCGTAAATGACCAGCATGGTCAAATAATAATAATCATAGTAATTGTCGAGGGTGCAACAAGCACGTCCGGTGAACAGGTCAGGGTTCCGTAGCCGCAGGCAGAACAGTTGAAACTGGAGCAGCAGCATGGCCAGGTGGACTGGGGACAGCAAGGAGTCATCATGCCAGGTAGTCCTAGGGCTCAGGTCCTCCGAGAGAAAGAAAGAAAGAAAGAGAGAATTAGAGAGAGCATATTTACATTCACACAGGACACCGGATAAGACAAGAGAATACTCCAGATGTAACAGACTGACCCTAGCCCCCCGACACATAAACTACTGCAGCATAAATACTGGAGGCTGAGACAGGAGGGATCAGAAGACACTGTGGCCCCATCCGATGATACCCCCGGACAGGGCCAAACAGGCAGGATATAACCCCACCCACTTTGCCAAAGCACAGCCCCCACACCACTAGAGGGATATCTACAACCACCAACTTACCGTCCGAAGACAAGGCCGAGTATAGCCCACAAAGATGTCCGCCACGGCACAACCCAAGGGGGGGGCGCCAACCCAGACAGGAAGACCACGTCAGTGGTTCAACCTACTCAAGTGACGCACCCCTCCCATGGACGGCATGGAAGAACACCAGTAAGTCAGTGACTCAGCCCCTGTAAAAGGGTTAGAGGCAGAGAATCCCAGTGGGAAGAGGGGAACCGACAAGGCAGAGACAGCAAGGGCGGTTCGTTGCTCCAGCCTTTCCGTTCACCTTCACACTCCTGGGCCAGACTATACTTAATCATAGGACCTACTGAAGAGATAAGTCTTCAGTAAAGACTTAAAGGTTGAGACTGAGTCTGCGTCTCTCACATGGGTAGGCAGACCATTCCATAAAAATGGAGCTCTATAGGAGAAAGCCCTACCTCCAGCCGTTTGCTTAGAAATTCTAGGGACAATTAGGAGGCCTGCGTCTTGTGACCGTAGCGTACGTGTAGGTATGTACGGCAGGACCAAATCGGAAAGATAGGTAGGAGCAAGCCCATGTAATGCTTTGTAGGTTAGCAGTAAAACCTTGAAATCAGCCCTTGCCTTAACAGGAAGCCAGTGTAGGGAAGCTAGCACTGGAGTAATATGATCAAATTTTTTGGTTCTAGTCAGGATTCTAGCAGCCGTATTTAGCACTAACTGAAGTTTGTTTAGTGCTTTATCCGGGTAGCCGGAAAGTAGAGCATTGCAGTAGTCGAGCCTAGAAGTAACAAAAGCATGGATTAATTTTTCTGCGTCATTTTTGGACAGAAAGTTTCTGATTTTTGCAATGTTACGTAGATGGAAAAAAGCTGTCCTTGAAGCAGTCTTGATATGTTCTTCAAAAGAGAGATCAGGGTCCAGAGTAACGCCGAGGTCCTTCACAGTTTTATTTGAGACGACTGTACAACCATCCAGATTAATTGTCAGATTCAACAGAAGATCTCTTTGTTTCTTGGGACCTAGGACAAGCATCTCTGTTTTGTCCGAGTTTAAAAGTAGAAAATTTGCAGCCATCCACTTCCTTATGTCTGAAACACAGGCTTTACTGTCCTCATCTCCAGATCACTTTACTGTACTCATCTCCAGATACCTTTACTGTCCTCATCTCCAGATCCCTTTACTGTCCTCATCTCCAGCTCCCTTTACTGTCCTCATCTCCAACTTAATTTACGACGGAGAGAAAGAGAGGGAGGGGGATGGAGGGACGGTGGGAGAGAGAGAGAAATAGAGAAACTGCTATCACATCCAGGAGGGAGAGAGAGACTGCTATCACATCCAGAAGGGAGAGAGAGACTGCTATCACATCCAGGAGGGAGAGAGAGTCTGCTGTATTATATAGCTGGTTGTATTAACAGCCTGTGTTATAGAGCTGGTTGTGTTAACAGCCTGTATTATAGAGCTGGTTGTGTTAACAGCCTGTGTTATAGAGCTGGCTGTATTAACAGCCTGTGTTATAGAGTTGGTTGTATTAACAGCCTGTATTATAGAGCTGGTTGTATTAACAGCCTGTGTTATAGAGCTGGTTGTATTAACAGCCTGTGTTATAGAGCTGGTTGTGTTAACAGCCTGTATTATAGAGCTGGTTGTGTTAACAGCCTGTGTTATAGAGCTGGCTGTATTAACAGCCTGTGTTATAGAGTTGGTTGTATTAACAGCCTGTATTATAGAGCTGGTTGTATTAACAGCCTGTGTTATAGAGCTGGTTGTATTAACAGCCTGTGTTATAGAGCTGGTTGTACTGAACATCCTGTGTTATAGAGCTGGTTGTATTAACAGCCTGTATTATAGAGCTGGTTGTATTAACAGCCTGTGTTATAGAGCTGGGTGTATTAACAGCCTGTATTATAGAGCTGGTTGTATTAAGAGCCTGTGTTATAGAGCTGGTTGTATTAACAGCCTGTATTATAGAGCTGGTTGTATTAACAGCCTGTGTTATAGAGCTGGTTGTATTAACAGCCTGTGTTATAGAGCTGGGTGTATTAGCAGCCTGTGTTATAGAGCTGGTTGTATTAACAGCCTGTGTTATAGAGCTGGTTGTATTAACAGCCTGTGTTATAGAGCTGGTTGTATTAACAGCCTGTGTTGTAGAGCTGGGTGTATTAACAGCCTGTGTTATAGAGCTGGTTGTATTAACAGCCTGTGTTATAGAGCTGGGTGTTGAACAGCCTGTATTATAGAGCTGGTTGTATTAACAGCCTGTGTTATAGAGCTGGTTGTGTTAACAGCCTGTGTTATAGAGCTGATTGTATTAACAGCCTGTGTTATAGAGCTGGTTGTATTAACAGCCTGTGTTATAGAGCTGGGTGTATTAACAGCCTGTATTATAGAGCTGGTTGTATTAACAGCCTGTGTTATAGAGCTGGTTGTATTAACAGCCTGTGTTATAGAGCTGGTTGTATTGAACAGCCTGTGTTATAGAGCTGGTTGTATTAACAGCCTGTGTTATAGAGCTGGTTGTGTTAACAGCCTGTGTTATAGAGCTGGTTGTATTAACAGCCTGTATTATAGAGCTGGGTGTTGAACAGCCTGTATTATAGAGCTGGTTGTATTGAACAGCCTGTGTTATAGAGCTGGTTGTATTAACAGCCTGTGTTATAGAGCTGGTTGTATTGAACAGCCTGTGTTGTAGAGCTGGTTGTATTAATAGCCAGTGTTATAGAGCTGGTTGTATTAACAGCCTGTGTTATAGAGCTGGGTGTTGAACAGCCTGTGTTATAGAGCTGGTTGTATTAACAGCCTGTGTTATAGAGCTGGGTGTATTAACAGCCTGTGTTATAGAGCTGGTTGTATTAACAGCCTGTGTTATAGAGCTGGTTGTTTTAACAGCCTGTATTATAGAGCTGGTTGTATTAACAGCCTGTGTTATAGAGCTGGTTGTATTAACAGCCTGTGTTATAGAGCTAGTTGTATTAACAGCCTGTGTTGTAGAGCTGGTTGTATTAACAGCCTGTGTTATAGAGCTGGTTGTGGTAACAGCCTGTGTTATAGAGCTGGTTGTATTAACAGCCTGTATTATAGAGCTGGGTGTTGAACAGCCTGTATTATAGAGCTGGTTGTATTGAACAGCCTGTGTTATAGAGCTGGTTGTATTAACAGCCTGTGTTATAGAGCTGGTTGTATTAACAGCCTGTATTATAGAGCTGGTTGTATTGAACAGCCTGTATTATAGAGCTGGTTGTATTAACAGCCTGTGTTATAGAGCTGATTGTATTAACAGACTGTGTTATAGAGCTGGTTGTATTAACAGCCTGTGTTATAGAGCTGGTTGTATTAACAGACTGTGTTATAGAGCTGGTTGTATTGAACAGCCTGTGTTATAGAGCTGGGTGTATTAACAGCCTGTGTTATAGAGCTGGGTGTATTAACAGCCTGTGTTATAGAGCTGGTTGTATTAACAGCCTGTGTTATAGAGCTGGTTGTATTAACAGCCTGTGTTATAGAGCTGGTTGTATTAACATCCTGTGTTATAGAGCTGGTTGTATTAACAGCCTGTGTTATAGAGCTGGTTGTATTAACAGACTGTGTAATAGAGCTGGTTGTATTAACAGCCTGTGTTATAGAGCTGGTTGTATTGAACAGCCTGTGTTATAGAGCTGGGTGTATTAACAGCCTGTGTTATAGAGCTGGGTGTATTAACAGCCTGTGTTATAGAGCTGGTTGTATTAACAGCCTGTATTATAGAGCTGGTTGTATTAACAGCCTGTATTATAGAGCTGGTTGTATTAACAGCCTGTGTTATAGAGCTGGGTGTATTAACAGCCTGTATTATAGAGCTGGTTGTATTAACAGCCTGTGTTATAGAGCTGGTTGTATTAACAGCCTGTGTTATAGAGCTGGTTGTATTAACAGCCTGTGTTATAGAGCTGGGTGTATTAACAGCCTGTATTATAGAGCTGGGTGTATTAACAGCCTGTGTTATAGAGCTGGTTGTATTAACAGCCTGTGTTATAGAGCTGGTTGTATTAACAGCCTGTGTTATAGAGCTGGTTGTATTAACAGCCTGTGTTATAGAGCTGGTTGTATTAACAGCCTGTGTTATAGAGCTGGGTGTTGAACAGCCTGTATTATAGAGCTGGTTGTATTAACAGCCTGTGTTATAGAGCTGGTTGTGTTAACAGCCTGTGTTATAGAGCTGATTGTATTAACAGCCTGTGTTATAGAGCTGGTTGTATTAACAGCCTGTGTTATAGAGCTGGGTGTATTAACAGCCTGTATTATAGAGCTGGTTGTATTAACAGCCTGTGTTATAGAGCTGGTTGTATTAACAGCCTGTGTTATAGAGCTGGTTGTATTGAACAGCCTGTGTTATAGAGCTGGTTGTATTAACAGCCTGTGTTATAGAGCTGGTTGTGTTAACAGCCTGTGTTATAGAGCTGGTTGTATTAACAGCCTGTATTATAGAGCTGGGTGTTGAACAGCCTGTATTATAGAGCTGGTTGTATTGAACAGCCTGTGTTATAGAGCTGGTTGTATTAACAGCCTGTGTTATAGAGCTGGTTGTATTGAACAGCCTGTGTTGTAGAGCTGGTTGTATTAATAGCCAGTGTTATAGAGCTGGTTGTATTAACAGCCTGTGTTATAGAGCTGGGTGTTGAACAGCCTGTGTTATAGAGCTGGTTGTATTAACAGCCTGTGTTATAGAGCTGGGTGTATTAACAGCCTGTGTTATAGAGCTGGTTGTATTAACAGCCTGTGTTATAGAGCTGGTTGTTTTAACAGCCTGTATTATAGAGCTGGTTGTATTAACAGCCTGTGTTATAGAGCTGGTTGTATTAACAGCCTGTGTTATAGAGCTAGTTGTATTAACAGCCTGTGTTGTAGAGCTGGTTGTATTAACAGCCTGTGTTATAGAGCTGGTTGTGGTAACAGCCTGTGTTATAGAGCTGGTTGTATTAACAGCCTGTATTATAGAGCTGGGTGTTGAACAGCCTGTATTATAGAGCTGGTTGTATTGAACAGCCTGTGTTATAGAGCTGGTTGTATTAACAGCCTGTGTTATAGAGCTGGTTGTATTAACAGCCTGTATTATAGAGCTGGTTGTATTGAACAGCCTGTATTATAGAGCTGGTTGTATTAACAGCCTGTGTTATAGAGCTGATTGTATTAACAGACTGTGTTATAGAGCTGGTTGTATTAACAGCCTGTGTTATAGAGCTGGTTGTATTAACAGACTGTGTTATAGAGCTGGTTGTATTGAACAGCCTGTGTTATAGAGCTGGGTGTATTAACAGCCTGTGTTATAGAGCTGGGTGTATTAACAGCCTGTGTTATAGAGCTGGTTGTATTAACAGCCTGTGTTATAGAGCTGGTTGTATTAACAGCCTGTGTTATAGAGCTGGTTGTATTAACATCCTGTGTTATAGAGCTGGTTGTATTAACAGCCTGTGTTATAGAGCTGGTTGTATTAACAGACTGTGTTATAGAGCTGGTTGTATTAACAGCCTGTGTTATAGAGCTGGTTGTATTGAACAGCCTGTGTTATAGAGCTGGGTGTATTAACAGCCTGTGTTATAGAGCTGGGTGTATTAACAGCCTGTGTTATAGAGCTGGTTGTATTAACAGCCTGTATTATAGAGCTGGTTGTATTAACAGCCTGTATTATAGAGCTGGTTGTATTAACAGCCTGTGTTATAGAGCTGGGTGTATTAACAGCCTGTATTATAGAGCTGGTTGTATTAACAGCCTGTGTTTTAGAGCTGGTTGTATTAACAGCCTGTGTTATAGAGCTGGTTGTATTAACAGCCTGTGTTATAGAGCTGGGTGTATTAACAGCCTGTATTATAGAGCTGGTTGTATTAACAGCCTGTGTTATAGAGCTGGTTGTATTAACAGCCTGTGTTATAGAGCTGGTTGTATTAACAGCCTGTGTTATAGAGCTGGTTGTATTAACAGCCTGTGTTATAGAGCTGGTTGTATTAACAGCCTGTGTTATAGAGCTGGGTGTTGAACAGCCTGTGTTATAGAGCTGGTTGTATTAACAGCCTGTGTTATAGAGCTGGTTGTATTAACAGCCTGTATTATAGAGCTGGGTGTATTAACAGCCTGTATTATAGAGCTGGTTGTATTAACAGCCTGTATTATAGAGCTGGTTGTATTAACAGCCTGTGTTATAGAGCTGGGTGTATTAACAGCCTGTATTATAGAGCTGGTTGTATTAACAGCCTGTGTTATATAGCTGGTTGTATTAACAGCCTGTGTTATAGAGCTGGGTGTATTAACAGCCTGTGTTATAGAGCTGGTTGTATTAACAGCCTGTATTATAGAGCTGGTTGTATTAACAGCCTGTGTTATAGAGCTGGGTGTATTAACAGCCTGTATTATAGAGCTGGTTGTATTAACAGCCTGTGTTATAGAGCTGGTTGTATTAACAGCCTGTGTTATAGAGCTGGTTGTATTAACAGCCTGTGTTATAGAGCTGGGTGCTGTGAAGGGATATTGCAGAAACAGTAAAACGGCCATAAGGACATTGATTCTAATTACTGAGCCGCTCAGCCAAGTACGGTGATGTGTCCATCCACCCCTCCCTGCAGCCAAGACACACACACACACACACACACACACACACACACACACACACACACACACACACACACACACACACACACACACACACACACCTCTGCACACATGCACACACACACACACACACACACACCTCTGCACACACACACACACACACACACACACACCTCTGCACACATGCACACACACACACACACACACACACCTCTGCACACACACACACACACACACACACACACACACCTCTGCACACATGCACACACACACACACACACACACACACACACACACACACACACACACACACACACACACACCTCTGCACACATGCACACACACACACTCACACACACACACACACACACACACACACCTCTGCACACATGCACACACACACACACACACACACACACACACACACACACACACACACCTCTGCACACATGCACACACACACACTCACACACACACACACACACACACACCTCTGCACACATGCACACACACACACACACACACACACCTCTGCACACATGCACACACACACACACACACACACACCTCTGCACACACACACACACACACACACACACACCTCTGCACACATGCACACACACACACACACACACACACACACCTCTGCACACACACACACACACACACACACACACACACACCTCTGCACACACACACACTCACACACACACACACACACACACACACACACACACACACACACACACACCTCTGCACACATGCACACACACACACTCACACACACCACACACACACACACACCTCTGCACACATGCACACACACACACACACACACACACACACACTCACACACACACACACACACACACACACCTCTGCACACATGCACACACACACACTCACACACACACACACACACACACACACCTCTGCACACATGCACACACACACACACACACACACACACACACACACACACACTCACACACACACACACACACACACACACCTCTGCACACATGCTATCTCTTTCTCTCGCTCTCTATCTTTCTCTCTGTCACACACAGACACTCACAACACACACTGACACACACACCTCACTGCAGACCCAATGCAGACCCTCACTGCAGACCCTCACTGCAGACCCAATGCAGACCCTCACTGCAGACCCAATGCAGACCCTCACTGCAGACCCTCACTGCAGACCCAATGCAGACCCTCACTGCAGACCCTCACTGCAGACCCAATACAGACCCTCACTGCAGACCCAATGCAGACCCTCACTGCAGACCCAATGCAGACCCTCACTGCAGACCCTCACTGCAGACCCTCACTGCAGACCCAATACAGACCCTCACTGCAGACCCAATGCAGACCCTCACTGCAGACCCACTGCAGACCCTCACTGCAGACCCAATACAGACCCTCACTGCAGACCCTCACTGCAGACCCAATGCAGACCCTCACTGCAGACCCAATGCAGACCCTCACTGCAGACCCTCACTGCAGACCCACTGCAGACCCTCACTGCAGACCCAATACAGACCCTCACTGCAGACCCACTGCAGACCCTCACTGCAGACCCAATGCAGACCCTCACTGCAGACCCACTGCAGACCCTCACTGCAGACCCAATGCAGACCCTCACTGCAGACCCTCACTGCAGACCCACTGCAGACCCTCACTGCAGACCCAATTCAGACCCTCACTGCAGACCCAATGCAGAACCTCACTGCAGACCCAATTCAGACCCTCACTGCAGACCCAATTCAGACCCTCACTGCAGACCCAATGCAGACCCTCACTGCAGACCCAATTCAGACCCTCACTGCAGACCCAATCACCTGAGGCACCATGGGGGAGGTGTTGCGTAACACTACGTCCAGATGACCTGTGGGGGTCGACATTACCGTCCAGTAATGAAACCTCCACTAGAAGGACCAGAGGTGTTATCATGTAGCTTGGGTGTTATCCGTAGACTCATGTAGCCTGGGTGTTATCCGTGGGCTCATGTAGCCTGGGTGTTATCCAACTACTCATGTAGCCTGGGTGTTATCCGTAGACTCATGTAGCCTGGGTGTTATCCGTAGACTCATGTAGCGTGGGTGTTATCCATGGACTCATGTAGCCTGGGTGTTATCCGTAGACTCATGTAGCCTGGGTGTTATCCGTGGACTCATGTAGCCTGGGTGTTATCCGTGGACTCATGTAGCCTGGGTGTTATCCGTGGACTCATGTAGCCTGGGTGTTATCCATGGACTCATGTAGCCTGGGTGTTATCCGTGGACTCATGTAGCCTGGGTGTTATCCGTGGACTCATGTAGCCTGGGTGTTATCCATGGACTCATGTAGCCTGGGTGTTATCCGTGGACTCATGTAGCCTGGGTGTTATCCATGGACTCATGTAGCCTGGGTGTTATCCGTGGACTCATGTAGCCTGGGTGTTATCCATGGACTCATGTAGCCTGGGTGTTATCCGTGGACTCATGTAGCCTGGGTGTTATCCATGGACTCATGTAGCCTGGGTGTTATCCATGGACTCATGTAGCCTGGGTGTTATCCATGGACTCATGTAGCCTGGGTGTTATCCAACTACTCATGTAGCCTGGGTGTTATCCATGGACTCATGTAGCCTGGGTGTTATCCAACTACTCATGTAGCCTGGGTGTTATCCGTGGACTCATGTAGCCTGGGTGCCAGTCTGTCTCTGCTCTCTTGCCAAATCCTTATGGAATTGTCATGTTTGGTGTGACAAGGATTTGGCAAAATAGTACAAACATATCTGGGACCAGTCTAGCACTCATGACCGATTTCAATATCCTTCTATTCATCTAACATCTATCAGCCCTCCATTAGAAGTCCTGCTTCTCCTTCAAATGTCTCTTTGAACCAGATCTATCAGCAATCCATTAGAAGGCCTGCTTCTCCTTCAAATGCCTCTTTGAACCAGATCTATCAGCAATCCATTAGAAGGCCTGCTTCTCCTTCAAATGTCTCTTTGAACCAGATCTTGTATTATATCATTTGTAAACTTCGAAAGGATCAAAGTTAAGGGCACACATGCCTCCTCAGCCCCCTCAGTCTCTAACTGGGGATGACGCCTCTGGGAAGTGCTGTTTCTAAGCTTCAGTTTCAGCCATCACCTTCCTGAATGCATTGTGATTGTATTACAGTCAGATGTGCTCCATCTATTGGCGCCCTGCTCTAAAAGAGGTCTGTCGTGGGTATTGTGATTAGGTTACCGGTTATTCTGTTTTTCTGCCACTTTACTCCTAACCTGATAATGTGTCCTGTCCTCTCTATGTCCTGTCCTCTCTATGTCCTGTCCTCTATGGCTGAGTCTCTTTAGTAAAGAGAGGAGCTGTTGTCAGTTGTCTGTCTTGGCAAGACAGCACAGACTTATCTGGAACCAAGCTAAAAGTACCTGACACTGTACTGAGAGAAACTCCTCTCTGTCTCTCTGTCTGTCTCTCATCCTCGGTACTGAGAGAAACTCCTCTCTGTAACCTCCCTGAGATGGTGATAACCTCCCTGAGATGGTGATAACCTCCCTGGGATGGTGATAACCTCCCTGGGATGGTGATAACCTCCCTGAGATGGGGATAACCTCCCTGAGATGGTGATAACCTCCCTGAGATGGGGATAACCTCCCTGAGATGGGGATAACCTCCCTGGGATGGGGGTAACCTCCCTGAGATGGTGATAACCTCCCTGAGATGGGGATAACCTCCCTGAGATGGTCTCCCTGAGATGGTGATAACCTCCCTGAGATGGGGATAACCTCCCTGGGATGGGGGTAACCTCCCTGAGATGGGGATAACCTCCCTGAGATGGGGATAACCTCCCTGGGATGGGGGTAACCTCCCTGGGATGGTGATAACCTCCCTGGGATGGGGGTAACCTCCCTGAGATGGGGGTAACCTCCCTGAGATGGGGATAACCTCCCTGAGATGGGGATAACCTCCCTGAGATGGGGGTAACCTCCCTGAGATGGTGATAACCTCCCTGAGATGGTGATAACCTCCCTGAGATGGGGGTAACCTCCCTGAGATGGGGGTAACCTCCCTGAGATGGTGATAACCTCCCTGAGATGGTGATAACCTCCCTGAGATGGTGATAACCTCCCTAAGATGGGGATAACCTCCCTGAGATGGGGATAACCTCCCTGGGATGGGGGTAACCTCCCTGGGATGGGGGTAACCTCCCTGAGATGGGGATAACCTCCCTGAGATGGGGATAACATCCCTGGGATGGGGGTAACCTCCCTGGGATGGGGGTAACCTCCCTGGGATGGGGGTAACCTCCCTGAGATGGGGATAACCTCCCTGAGATGGGGATAACCGATAACCTCCCTGAGATGGGGATAACCTCCCTGAGATGGTGATAACCTCCCTGAGATGGGGATAACCTCCCTGAGATGGGGATAACCGATAACCTCCCTGAGATGGGGATAACCGATAACCGCCCTGAGATGGGGATAACCGATAACCTCCCTGAGATGGTGATAACCTCCCTGGGATGGGGATAATCTCCCTGAGATGGGGATAACCTCCCTGAGATGGGGATAACCTCCCTGAGATGGGGATAACCTCCCTGAGATGGGGATATCCTCCCTGACATCTTGATAACCTCCCTGAGATGGTGACAACCTCCCTGAGATGGGGATAACCTCCCTGAGATGGTGATAACCTCCCTGAGATGGGGATAACCTCCCTGAGATGGGGATAACCTCCCTGAGATGGTGATAACCTCCTTGAGATGGGGGTAACCTCCCTGACATCTTGATATCCTCCCTGAGATGGTGATAACCTCCCTGACATCTTAATAACCTCCCTGAGATGGGGATAAACTCCCAGAGATGGGGATAACCTCCCTGGGATGGGGATAACCTCCCTGACATCTTGATAACCTCCCAGAGATGGTGATAACCTCCGTGAGATGGGGATAACCTCCCTGAGATGGTGATAACCTCCCTGAGATGGGGGTAAACTCCCTGAGATGGGGATAACCTCCCTGAGATGGGGATAGCCTCCCTGAGATGGTGATAACCTCCCTGAGATGGGGATAACCTCCCTGAGATGGTGATAACCTCCCTGAGATGGGGATAACCTCCCTGAGATGGGGATAACCTCCCTGAGATGGGGATAACCTCCCTGAGATGGTGATAACCTCCCTGAGACGGGGATAACCTCCCTGAGATAATGATAACCTCCCTGGGATGGTGATAACCTCCCTGAGATGGTGATAATCTCCCTGAGATAATGATAACCTCCCTGGGATGGTGATAACCTCCCTGGGATGGGGATAACCTCCCTGGGATGGTGATAACCTCCCTGAGATGGGGGTAACCTCCCTGACATCTTGATAACCTCCCTGAGATGGGGATAACCTCCCTGAGATGGGGATAACCTCCCTGAGATGGGGATAACCTCCCTGGGATGGGGATAACCTCCCTGAGATGGGGATAACCTCACTGAGATGGGGATAACCTCCCTGAGATGGGGCTAACCTCCCAGAGATGGTGATAACCTCCCTGGGATGGGATAACCTCCCTGACATGGGGAAAACCTCCCTGAGATGGTGATAACCTCCCTGAGATGGGGATAACCTCCCTGAGATGGGGATAACCTCCCTGAGATGGTGATAACCTCCCTGAGATGGGGATAAACTCCACCTCCCTGAGATGGTGATAACCTCCCTGAGATGATGATAACCTACCTGAGATGATGATAACCTCCCTGAGATGATGATAACCTCCCTGAGATGGTGATAACCCCCCTGAGATGGTGATAACCTCCCTGAGATGGTGATAACCTCCCTGAGATGGGGATAACCTCCCTGAGACGATGATAACCCCCTGAGATGATGATAACCTCCCTGAGATGATGATAACCTCCCTGAGATGGTGATAACCCCCCTGAGATGGTGATAACCTCCCTGAGATGGTGATAACCTCCCTGAGATGGGGATAACCCCCCTGAGATGGGGATAACCTCCCTGAGATGGGGATAACCCCCCTGAGATAGTGATAACCCCCCTGAGATGGTGATAACCTCCCTGAGATGGGGATAACCTCCCTGAGATAGTGAAAATATCCCTGAGATGGTGATAACCTCCCTGAGATGGGGATAACCTCCCTGAGATGGTGATAACCTCCCTGAGATGGCGATAACCTCCCTGAGATGGGGATAAGCTCCCTGAGATGGTGATAACCTCCCTGAGATGGGGATAACCTCCCTGAGATGGGGATAACCTCCCTGAGATAGTGATAACCTCCCTGAGATGGGGATAATCTCCCTGAGATGGGGATAACCTCCCTGAGATGGGGATATGCTCCCTGAGATGGTGATTATCTCCCTGAGATGGGGATAACCTCCCTGAGATGGTGATAACCTCCCTGACATCTTGATAACCTCCCTGACATCTTGATTATCTCCCTGAGATGGTGATAACCTCCCTGACATCTTGATAATCTCCCTGAGATGGGGATAACCTCCATGACATCTTGATAATCTCCCTGGGATGGGGATAACCTCCCTGAGATGGGATAACCTCCCTGAGATGGGGATAACCTCTCTGACATCTTGATAACCTCCCTGAGATGGTGATAACCTCCCTGACATCTTGATAATCTCCCTGAGATGGGAATAATCTCCCTGAGATGGGAATAATCTCCCTGAGATAGTGAATACCCCCCTGAGATGGTGATAACCTCCCTGACATCTTGATAATCTCCCTGAGATGGGGATAATCTCCCTGAGATAGTGATTACCCCCCTGAGATGGTGATAACCTCCCTGAGATGGTGATAACCTCCCTGAGATGGTGATAACCTCCCTGAGATGGGGATAACCTCATCTGGAGCTGGTGTATTAAACCTCATCTGGAGCTGGTGTATTAAACCTCATCTGGAGCTGGTGTATTAAACCTCATCTGGAGCTGGTGTATAAATTCTCATCTGGAGCTGTTGTATTAAACCTCATCTGGAGCTGGTGTATTAAACCTCATCTGGAGCTGGTGTATTAAACCTCATCTGGAGCTGGTGTATTGAACCTCATCTAGAGCTGTTGTATTAAACCTCATCTGGAGCTGGTGTATTAAACCTCATCTAGAGCTGTTGTATTAAACCTCATCTGGAGCTGGTGTATTGAACCTCATCTGGAGCTGGTGTATTAAACCTCATCTGGAGCTGGTGTATTGACCCTCATCTGGAGCTGGTGTATTAAACCTCATCTGGAGCTGGTGTATTAAACCTCATCTGGAGCTGGTGTATTAAACCTCATCTGGAGCTGGTGTATTAAACCTCATCTGGAGCTGGTGTATTAAAACCTCATCTGGAGCTGGTGTATTAAACCTCATCTGGAGCTGGTGTATTAAACCTCATCTGGAGCTGGTGTATTAAACCTCATCTGGAGCTGGTGTATTAAAACCTCATCTGGAGCTGGTGTATTGAACCTCATCTAGAGCTGTTGTATTAAACCTCATCTGGAGCTGGTGTATTAAACCTCATCTAGAGCTGTTGTATTAAACCTCATCTGGAGCTGGTGTATTACACCTCATCTGGAGCTGGTGTATTAAACCTCATCTGGAGCTGGTGTATTAAACCTCATCTAGAGCTGTTGTATTAAACCTCATCTGGAGCTGGTGTATTAAACCTCACTGGAGCTGGTGTATTAAACCTCATCTGGAGCTGTTGTATTAAACCTCATCTGGAGCTGGTGTATTAAACCTCATCTGGAGCTGGTGTATTAAACCTCATCTGGAGCTGGTGTATTAAACCTCATCTGGAGCTGGTGTATTAAAACCTCATCTGGAGCTGGTGTATTAAACCTCATCTGGAGCTGGTGTATTAAACCTCATCTGGAGCTGGTGTATTAAACCTCATCTGGAGCTGGTGTATTAAACCTCATCTGGAGCTGGTGTATTGAACCTCATCTAGAGCTGTTGTATTAAACCTCATCTGGAGCTGGTGTATTAAACCTCATCTAGAGCTGTTGTATTAAACCTCATCTGGAGCTGGTGTATTAAACCTCATCTGGAGCTGGTGTATTGAACCTCATCTAGAGCTGTTGTATTAAACCTCATCTGGAGCTGGTGTATTAAACCTCATCTAGAGCTGTTGTATTAAACCTCATCTGGAGCTGGTGTATTACACCTCATCTGGAGCTGGTGTATTAAACCTCATCTGGAGCTGGTGTATTAAACCTTATCTAGAGCTGTTGTATTAAACCTCATCTGGAGCTGGTGTATTAAACCTCACTGGAGCTGGTGTATTAAACCTCATCTGGAGCTGTTGTATTAAACCTCATCTGGAGCTGGTGTATTAAACCTCATCTGGAGCTGGTGTATTAAACCTCATCTGGAGCTGGTGTATTAAACCTCATCTGGAGCTGGTGTATTAAACCTCATCTGGAGCTGGTGTATTAAACCTCATCTGGAGCTGGTGTATTAAACCTCATCTGGAGCTGGTGTATTGAACCTCATCTGGAGCTGGTGTATTAAACCTCATCTGGAGCTGTTGTATTAAACCTCTTCTGGAGCTGGTGTATTAAACCTCATCTGGAGCTGTTGTATTAAACCTCATCTGGAGCTGGTGTATTAAACCTCATCTGGAGCTGGTGTATTAAACCTCATCTGGAGCTGGTGTATTAAACCTCATCTGGAGCTGGTGTATTAAACCTCATCTGGAGCTGGTGTATTAAACCTCATCTGGAGCTGGTGTATTAAACCTCATCTGGAGCTGGTGGATTAAACCTCATCTGGAGCTGTTGCATTAAACCTCATCTGGAGCTGTTGTATTAAACCTCATCTGGAGCTGTTGTATTAAACCTCATCTGGAGCTGGTGTATTAAACCTCATCTGGAGCTGGTGTATTAAACCTCATCTGGAGCTGGTGTATTAAACCTCATCTAGAGCTGTTGTATTAAACCCCATCTGGAGCTGGTGTATTAAACCTCATCTGGAGCTGGTGTATTAAACCTCATCTGGAGCTGGTGTATTAAACCTCATCTAGAGCTGGTGTATTGAACCTCATCTGGAGCTGGTGTATTAAACCTCATCTAAAGCTGGATCCTGGGTTGGCTCTCCTTTGAGAAATAGATATATGAAGGGTAAACAAGATGGCGGATGTGTTGGATCAGAGCTCTTCTATTGGTTGTATTTATGAGCAGAAGTCAAGTGATATTTCTCACTAATAGTAGGCATATTACTTTATGGTAAACAATTTGGATACAACGTGACGATTACTATTAGTAAGTCATTCCTTATTTATTCTGGGTCAGATATTACATCTCTCGCAGTTTTGTAACACTGCATCTTTTAACAAGTATCATCCATCCCTTCCTCCTCCCTGCCTCTGTCCAACACCCCACCGTGCCCTCCTTCTCCTCCTCCCTGCCTCTGTCCAACACCCCACCGTGCCCTCCCACCCCACCGTGCCCTCTCCTCCTTCTCCTCCTCCCTGCCTCTGTCCAACACCCCACCGTGCCCTCCCACCCCACCGTGCCCTCCCCTCCTTCTCCTCCCTGCCTCTGTCCAACACCCCACCGTGCCCTCCTTCTCCTCCTCCCTGCCTCTGTCCAACACCCCACCGTGCCCTCCCACCCCACCGTGCCCTCCCCTCCTTCTCCTCCTCCCTACCTCTGTCCAACACCCCACCGTGCCCTCCCCTCCTTCTCCTCCTCCCTGCCTCTGTCCAACACCCCACCGTGCCCTCCCACCCTACCGTGCCCTCCCCTCCTTCTCCTCCTCCCTGCCTCTATCCAACACCCCACCGTGCCCTCCCACCCCACCGTGCTCTCCCCTCCTTCTCCTCCTCCCTGCCTCTGTCCAACACCCCACCGTGCCCTCCTTCTCCTCCCTGCCTCTGTCCAACACCCCACCGTGCCCTCCCACCCCACCGTGCCCTCCCCTCCTTCTTCTCCTCCCTGCCTCTGTCCAACACCCCACCGTGCCCTCCCACCCCACCGTGCCCTCCCCTCCTTCTCCTCCTCCCTGCCTCTGTCCAACACCCAACCGTGCCCTCCCACCCCACCGTGCCCTCCCCTCCTTCTCCTCCTCCCTGCCTCTGTCCAACACCCAACCGTGCCCTCCCACCCCACCGTGCCCTCCCTTCCTTCTCCTCCTCCCTGCCTCTGTCCAACACCCCACCGTGCCCTCCCCTCCTTCTCCTCCCTGCCTCTGTCCAACACCCCACCGTGCCCTCCTTCTCCTCCTCCCTGCCTCTGTCCAACACCCCACCGTGCCCTCCCACCCCACCGTGCCCTCCCCTCCTTCTCCTCCCTACCTCTGTCCAACACCCCACCGTGCCCTCCCCTCCTTCTCCTCCTCCCTGCCTCTGTCCAACACCCCACCGTGCCCTCCCACCCCACCGTGCCCTCCCCTCCTTCTCCTCCTCCCTGCCTCTATCCAACACCCCACCGTGCCCTCCCACCCCACCGTGCCCTCCCCTCCTTCTCCTCCTCCCTGCCTCTGTCCAACACCCCACCGTGCCCTCCTTCTCCTCCCTGCCTCTGTCCAACACCCCACCGTGCCCTCCCACCCCACCGTGACCACTGTTACTGTAGCCAGCTACTGTGGCCTTAAGACGGGTGACTGATTCAACTTTCACTTTTTTAATTTAGTACTTTCATTACAGTGTCCCGGACCTCTCCGTACCTGTGCATGCAGGCTGCGTCTGCCCAGGGGGGGAACATGCCGTTCGAGAGGCCTGTCAGAGTAACGAGTTATAGACCTACCCTGCCTATCTCCCTCTGCTGGACCTTAGCCAAACAGAGACCAGCACAGAGCAGATATGGGTTTACATACTATTCAAAATCTTTCAAATACGTTTAGCATTGGCTTTAGCCATTATTAAGTTCCAGATGGGTTAGGACTTTTGCAGGGTATTCTATTGTTTCCATTGTAACAGGCAAGCTCAATGAAGCCCAGGTAATGTATTAGAAATGATCATATTTGAATAGTACTTGAACCCTGGTCTGGTACAGAGAAGCAGAGAGGTGCATACAGGGCCAATTGTGGCAAAATTGAATTAGGGTGGGGGGTGGGGGGGTTGTGCCGTGCCTAAAGGCCGTTGTAATATCTCAGCCTGGCTAGGAACTGCTGTCAGCCCTCTCTCTCAGCCTGGCCAGGAACTGCTGTCAGCCCTCTCTCTCAGCCTGGCTAGGAACTGCTGTCAGCCCTCTCTCTCAGCCTGGCCAGGAACTGCTGTCAGCCCTCTCTCTCAGCCTGGCTAGGAACTGCTGTCAGCCCTCTCTCTCAGCCTGGCTAGGAACTGCTGTCAGCCCTCTCTCTCAGCCTGGCCAGGAACTGCTGTCAGCCTTCTCTCTCAGCCTGGCCAGGAACTGCTGTCAGCCCTCTCTGTCAGCCTGGCCAGGAACTGCTGTCAGCCCTCTCTCTCAGCCTGGAATCAGGAATCAGATTTCAACACTGACTATTTAAAACCTTAATCTCCATTAGTGTTTCCCCTCTCCGCCACTGGCGGTGTTTGTGTTTGTGTGTCAGGGTCTTGTGTAAGCCCATGTCCTGTCTTGTGTTCCATTGATGTTTGATGGGCTGATGTTGTTGGGAAGTTGAGTTTTTATCCATCTCAACATGGTGGAGGAAGCAGTAAAGAAACACGGCAGAGAGGTTAGAGAATATACAGTATGTCTGCAGGCCATAATAGAAAACCTAGTTGTCAAACAGGGAAATGGTTCCAATCGTTTTTCCACCTTTCATTTATCCCATTTGGGATTTTAGAAACACTTAAAATCAGGACTGTGTTTTGTATAGGTTTACCCTGGCATGACGTTTTGATAACTGTGTAAATCTCCCTCGGACAAGGTGACTTTTATCAATATATTTGCCTGTATTTACCCCCCCAACAAGGAAATGCTAATTAGCTGCTAATGTGGCTATCATAAAGAACTACAAATACCATGATGATCTGGACGAGACTGACGAATCAGGACAAAGGTAAGAATCTCTGGGTTAATTATTTAATGTTGGCTAAATGTAGTAATAAATAAATTGGTTGAATTTCTTGTGCAAGGGAATAGGGTGCCATAGGGCTCTGATATAAAGTAGTGCACTATATAGGGAATAGGGTGCCATAGGGCTCTGATATAAAGTAGTGCACCATATAGGGAATAGGGTGCCATAGGGCTCTGATATAAAGTAGTGCACTACATAGGGAATAGGGTGCCATGGGGCTCTGATATAAAGTAGTGCACTATATAGGGAATAGGGTGCCATAGGGCTCTGATATAAAGTAGTGCACTATATATAGGGAATAGGGTGCCATAGGGCTCTGATATAAAGTAGTGCACTATATAGGGAATAGGGGGCCATTTGGGAATCCCCGTTCAGCAGGAAGTCATTCTCCCCGGCCTGCTCTAAGTGCTGGGATGGGAACACATTAAACAGTTGGTGTGGAGCTGAGATAAAGTCCAGTCATTTCTGCTTGACATTTAGCTCTGTGACCAGCCAACACTATTAGCTATCGTCCACTTAACCATGTCTACAACCGTTACCTCACAATTACACCTGACCTAATGCCCAGAGCCGGATAACATCTGGCACGAGTTGAAGTCTGGTTTTCTGATTAACCAAATAACAGCGGGGTGAAATCTGGCATAGAACGTCATCAGTACATAATGTTCTGACTGGCTTGTTGTGACATTAGCTTCATAACCAAATGACAATCATTTATTAAAGACGTCATTTTCATGACAACATCAAAACATCTGGGAATAATGTCATGTTGCACGGTCGTCATGAGTATGGTAGTTTAATCAGAATTCAAGTGGTGTAACTATTCCAATGGGTAAAATGAAACAGAGGGGTTCCATAAAGAGGAAGTAGTATTATATAGTACAGAGGGGTTCCATTAACAGGAAGTAGTATTATACAGTACAGAGAGATTCCATAAAGAGGAAGTAGTATTATACAGTACAGAGAGATTCCATAAAGAGGAAGTAGTATTATACAGTACAGAGAGGTTCCATAAAGAGGAAGTAGTATTATACAGTACAGAGAGATTCCATAAAGAGGAAGTAGTATTATACAGTACAGAGAGGTTCCATAAAGAGGAAGTAGTATTATACAGTACAGAGGGGTTCCATAAAGAGGAAGCAGTATTATACAGTACAGAGATTCCATAAAGAGGAAGTAGTATTATACAGTACAGAGGGGTTCCATAAAGAGGAAGTAGTATTATACAGTACAGAGGGGTTCCATTAACAGGAAGTAGTATCATACAGTACAGAGAGATTCCATAAAGAGGAAGCAGTATTATACAGTACAGAGAGATTCCATAAAGAGGAAGTAGTATTATACAGTACAGAGAGGTTCCATAAAGAGGAAGTAGTATTATACAGTACAGAGAGATTCCATAAAGAGGAAGTAGTATTATACAGTACAGAGAGGTTCCATAAAGAGGAAGTAGTATTATACAGTACAGAGAGATTCCATAAAGAGGAAGTAGTATTAAATAATACAGTCTAACATCTGAATTCTCTCACTGAGGTTTATGTGTCTTTAATGTACCAGGTATCCCTCCCTAAACCCTCCATATACCCTCCATATACCCTCCATAGACCCTTCATAGACCCTCCAGAGACATTACTGTGATGCCCTCTATCAGAAAACATCAACCATCCATAGACCCTCCATAGACCTTCCATAGACCCTCCATACATACTACTGTGACATAGACTGACCAGGTGAATCCAGGTGAAAGCTATGATCCCTTTTTGATGCCACTTGTTAAATCCACTTCAGACAGTTTAAAGAAGGATTTATAAGCTTTGACACAATTGAGACATGGATTGTGTATGTGTGACATTCAAAGGGTGAATCGGCAAGACAAAATATTTAAGTGCCTTTGAACGGGGTATGGTAGTAGGTGCCAAGCGCACCAGTTTGAGTGTGTCAAGACCTGCAACGATGCTGAGTTTTTCACGCTCAACAGTTTCCCTGTGTGTATCAAGAATGGTCCACCACCCAAAGGACATCCAGCCAACTTGACACAACTGTGGGAAGCCTTGGAGTCAACATGGGCCAGCATCCCTGTGGAACGCTTTGGACACCTTGTAGAGTCCCTGCCCCGATGAATTGAGGCTGTTCTGAGGGCAAAAGGGGATGCAACTAAATAATGTTTTGTACACTCAGTGTATAGCTTCACTAGTTTCTCTCTCTTTCTCTCTCTCTCTCTATCTCCTCTCTCTCTCTCTCTGTCTCCTCTCTCTCTCTCTCTCTCTCTCGCTCTGCTCGATACAGCTTGAGTTTCAATTTCCAAGTACAATCAATGTGGAGATAAGGAAAAATGCATTTAATTTATATTTGCTAATAAAACACATTTAACACAGAGATAACACAAGTCCACACATTTCCTAAATACAATAACATTGATCAAATAATTGTCTTCCTGCTGGTAGGTTTGTTGCTGAATCTGCAGGGTGCAGGTTGGTTTGTTGCTGAATCTGCAGGGTGCTGGTTGGTTTGTTGCTGAATCTGCAGGGTGCTGGTTGGTTTGTTGCTGAATCTGCAGGGTGCTGGTTGGTTTGTTGCTGAATCTGCATGGTGCTGGTTGGTTTGTTGCTGAATCTGCAGGGTGCTGGTTGGTTTGTTGCTGAATCTGCAGGGTGCTGGTTGGTTTGTTGCTGAATCTGCATGGTGCTGGTTGGTTTGTTGCTGAATCTGCAGGGTGCTGGTTGGTTTGTTGCTGAATCTGCAGGGTGCTGGTTGGTTTGTTGCTGAATCTGCGTGGTGCTGCTATTTCTTCTTGTATTCAGGGAATAATTTTCTCCATGTGATATTCTGCATAGCAACAGAATCAATAGAATATATTTTATCATATACGGTGTGGGTATATACAGTACCAGTCAAAAGGTTGGACACACTTACTCATTCAAGGGTTTTTCTTTATTTTTAATACATTGTAGAATAATAGTGAAGACATCAAAACTATGAAATAACACATATGGAATCATGTAGTAACCAGAAAAGTGTTAAACAAATATTATATTTGAAATTCTTCAAAGCAGCCACCCTTTGCCTTGCTGTCATATTTGCACACTCTTGGCATTCTCTCAACCAGCTTCATGAGGAATGCTTTTCCAAAGGTCTTGAAGAAGATCCCACATATGCTGAGCACTTGTTGGCTGCTTTTCCTTCACTCTGCAGTCCAACTCATCCCAAACCATCTCAATTGGGTTGAGGTCGGGTGATTGTGGAGGCCAGGTCATCTGATGCAGCACTCCATCACTATCCTTGTTGGTCAAATAGCCCTTACACAGCCTGGAGGTGTGTTGGGTCATTGTCCTGTTGAAAAACAAATGATAGTCCCACTAAGCGCAAACCATATGGGATGGCGTATAGCTGCAGAATACTGTGGTAGCCATACTGGTTAAGTGTGCCTTGAATTCTAAATAAATATCACTGACAGCATCACCAGCAAAGTATCCCACACATCACACCTCCTCCTCCATGCTTCACACATGGGAACCACACATGCGGAGATCATCTGTTCACCTACTCAGCGTCTCACAAAGACACGGCAGTTGAAACCAAAAATCTCAAATTTGGACTCATCAGACCAAAGGACAGATTTCCACCGGTCTAATGTCCATTGCTCGTGTTTCTTGGCCCAAGCAAGTCTCTTCTTATTATTGGTATCCTTTAGTAGTTGTTTCTTTGCAGAAATTCGACCATCAAGGCCTGATTCAGTTGATGTTGAGATGTGTCTGTTACTTCAACTGTATTATACTGTATCTTAGTCTATGCCGCTCTGCCGTTGCTCATCCATATATTTATATATTCTTAATTCCATTCCTTTACTTAGATTTGTGTGTATTGGCTATATGTTGTGAAATTGTTAGATATTACTAGTTAGATATCACTCCACTGTTGGAGCTAGAAACACAAGCATTTCGCTACACCCACAATAATATCTGCTAAACACGTGTATGTGACCAATAAAACATGATTTGATTTGATTTGAAGCATTTATTTGGGCTGCAATCTGAGGTGCAGTTGACTCTGATGAACTTATCCTCTGCAGCAGAGGTTCCTCTGGGTCTTCCTTCCTATGGCGGTCCTCATGAGAGCCAGTTTCATCATAGCGCTTGAAGGTTTTTGTGACTGCACTTGAAGTAATGTTCAAAGTCCTTGAAATCTTCCGGATTGACTGACCTTCATGTCTTAAAGTAATGATGGACTGTTGTTTCTCTTTGCTTATTTGAGCTGTTCTTGTCATAATATGGACTTGGTCTTTTACCAAATAAGACGATCTTCTGTTTAACACCCATACTTTGTCACAACACAACTGATTGGCTCAAACACATTAAGAAGGAAAGAAATTCCACAAATTAACTTTCAACAAGGCACACCTGTTAATTGAAATGCATTCCAGGTGACTACCTCATGAAGCTGGTTTAGAGAATACAAAGAGTGTGCAAAGTTGTCATCAAGGCAAAGGGTGGCTACTTTGAAAAATATCAAATCTCAAATATATTCTTGATATGTTTAACACTTTTTTGGTTACTACATGATTCCATATGTGTTATTTCATAGTGTTGATGTCTTCACTATTATTCTACAATGTAGAAAATATTACAAATAAAGAAAAACTGCAGAGTGAAGGGAAAGCATCCAACAAGTGCTCAGCATATGTGGGATCTCCTTCAAGACCTTTGGAAAAGCATTCCTCATGAAGCTGGTTGAGAGAATGCCAAGAGTGTGCAAATATGTCAGCAAGGCAAAGGGTGGCTGCTTTGAAGAATTTAAAATATAATATTTGTTTAACACTTTTTTGGTTACTACATGATTCCATATGTGTTATTTCATAGTTTTGATGTCTTCACTATTAAAACATTATACTGCCCCAATTCACAGGACATGGTTAGGTGAGTGTCCGGCTTTGTAAAGTAGCTGTTGGGTCCAGTTAAAGCAGCAAAGTAGAGTCAGATTACTGCTGCCAAAAGAAGAGATGGGGGGGGGGAGTCAATCCTAAAACGTAGTTGTCCAACCCAACCCAACCCAGTTGTCCAACCCAACCTTCAATAGGTGGCCAGACTTTTACAAAAAGTGGAGACAAGTTAACCAATGATGAGACCATGCCTCAACCATGTTCAAATTATAGACTTGTGTTGAATTCCAGAGACTAGTGTTTAATATGTCAGCAAGGCAAAGGGTGGCTGCTTTGAAGAATTTAAAATATAATATTTGTTTAACACTTTTTTGGTTACTACATGATTCCATATGTGTTATTTCATAGTTTTGATGTCTTCACTATTATTCTACGATGTAGAAGATAGTAAAAATAAAGAAAAACCCTTGAATGAGTAGGTGGGTCCAAACTTTGGAATCGTACTATATATATACATACATACAGTCGGTATTTACAGGTTACTGACAAAATACAGGAAACACCAACATTAAGTGTGTTAATGGGGCGTTGGGTCTCCACCAGTCAGAAGGCTTCAATGCACCTTGTCATAGATTCTACAAGTGTCTGGAACTCTATTGGAGGGATGTGACACCAGTCTTCCACCAGAAACTCCATCACTTGGTGTTTTGTTGGTGGTGGAAAACGCTGTCTCAGGCTCCACTCCAGAATCTCCCAGAAGTGCTCAGTTGGGTTGAGATCTGGTGACTGACACACACACACACACACACACACACACACACACACACACACACACACACACACACACACACACACACACACACACACACACACACACCTTTAAACCCCTTATGGGTTGAGATCTGGTGACTGAGACACACACCTTTAAACCCCCTATGCTCCTTTTGAGATCTCTTCTTCTATCCATGGTAACCAAAACAATGAAACGCTGGGCATTTTTTATGACCCTAAGCATGATGGGATGTTAATTGCTAATTAACTCAGGAACCACACCTGTGTGGAAGCACCTGCTGCTTTCAATATACTTTGAATCCCTCATCTACTCAACTGTTTTCCTTTATTTTGCCAGTTACCTGGACTGTATGTATTTATGTAAGAATCATTTCATTTTCATAACATCGTGATGATCATTTTGTGTATCTAGATACTCAAGGAGTATTTCAGTAGTTCTTTACCTTTTTGCCCCAAGTAGACTCCTTGGATTTCAGGCCCTCCAGCATCTCATAGGTGTTTCCCTCCTGGTCTGTGGCGGTGCTTTGTGTCCCCTTCAGGCCACCGTCCCCTGGGATCTGCTCATAGGTGTTGTCTGTAATCAGATGACGGGGAGGAGATGGCCCCTCTGGAACCTCTGCATACATACTCTCCTCTTGCTGAGGAGTCTGGTCCTGGGGGTTAGGGCTCCTGCCACGGTCTCCTTCTCTCTGCTTCTGTAGTCCCTTCCAGGGGGTGTCCTGGCCCTCACCAAGCCCGACAGAGGCCTGGTACAGTGGATTGGTGCTCAGCTGATCCAGGCTGTGTGGTCCACCGTGGATCTGTGGCTGGGGGTTTTCCCTGGGGTCCTGAAGAGAGTAGGCGTGGCAGGTGACCCTCTTGGGGGGATTGGGGGAGTGAGAGGTGTGGGGGAAGCAGGGGATGGTTATCCTATTGGAGTACCCCTCCTCCTCCTCCTCCTCCGTGGTGTCGTCCAGGCGGGGTAGAGAGCGGCTCCGTCCATCTGGCAGGGTCAGCTCAGAGTACATGACTCCTCCTGCTGCTGTGGAGGTGTTATTGAAGGACCAGGGGCCGGTGCTTCTCCTCTGGTTCAGACTCCCAGTACTGGCCAGTCTCTCCACTTTGTTCTGGTTAGTATGTATTTCTGCGTATTGGGTTTGACTGTGAGATTTGGTCTTGTTCTGGTTAAAATGTATTTCTGCGTATTGGGTTTGACTGTGAGATTTGGTCTTGTTCTGGTTAAAATGTATTTCTGCGTATTGGGTTTGACTGTGAGATTTGGTCTTGTTCTGGTTAAAATGTATTTCTGCGTATTGGGTTTGACTGTGAGATTTGGTCTTGTTCTGGTTAGAATGTATTTCTGCGTATTGGGTTTGACCGTGAGATTTGGTCTTGGTTTGGTCATGGTGTATTTCAGACAAGGTTCCACTCAGAGAGTGGGTCAGAGGTGGGCCTCGCCTTGGTACTGGAGGTACTGCTTGCTAAAGACAAAACACAGGAAATACATTGGGGTTTAAGTCATACAATATTTCTGTATGAAATGTGCTGAGGTTAAAGATCACCTGAAGATGAACTAATACCAGTGGAAAGGTTTCCTACACTACAGGTCACGACCCTGTCGGGTAATAACATGTCGTTCCATCACCGCTTATAACCTGACTTCAGCCATCGTAGCGGCTAGCCTACTGTACCTGTGGGAGGGACTTCCTGCCAATGGATACTGTTGATGTCAACTTCCTGTTGTTGGTTTTGGGTGGCAGCACGGGTGGCACTGCAGGGGGCTGCCTAGTTGGCGGCAGGTCATTCCATTGGTGCTGCTCATTCCGTGGGTCATTCCGTGGGTCATTCCGTGGGTCATTCCGTGGGTCTTTTTGAAGGTCATTCTGTTGGTGTTGGTCATTCTTCTGTTCGTTCTGCTGGTCCCAGTAACTTCTCAGGGCTCGGACATTGACCCCACCGGTCTTCTATTTGGCCTCAAACTGGACCACATCATACAGCTCTCCTGAGCTTGACTAAACACAGAACACAGATAGACTGGGATGGCATGAGAAGATACAACACAGATAGACTGGGATGGCATGAGAAGATACAACACAGATAGACTGGGATGGCATGAGAAGATACAACACAGATAGACTGGGATGGCATGAGAAGATACAACACAGATAGACTGGGATGGCATGAGAAGATACAACACAGATAGACTGCGATGGCATGAGAAGATACAACACAGATAGACTGCGATGGCATGAGAAGATACAACACAGATAGACTGGGATGGCATGAGAAGATACAACACAGATAGACTGGGATGGCATGAGAAGATACAACACAGATAGACTGGGATGGCATGAGAAGATACAACACAGATAGACTGGGATGGCATGAGAAGATACAACACAGATAGACTGGGATGGCATGAGAAGATACAACACAGATAGACTGCGATGGCATGAGAAGATACAACACAGATAGACTGCGATGGCATGAGAAGATACAACACAGATAGACTGGGATGGCATGAGAAGATACAACACAGATAGACTGGGATGGCATGAGAATATACAACACAGATAGACTGGGATGGCATGAGAAGATACAACACAGATAGACTGGGATGGCATGAGAAGATACAACACAGATAGACTGGGATGGCATGAGAAGATACAACACAGATAGACTGGGATGGCATGAGAAGATACAACACAGATAGACTGCGATGGCACGAGAAGATACAACACATCATACAGCTGTCCTGCTTGACTAAACACAGACCACAGATAGACTACAACACATCATACAGTATGTAGAGGTCAGGGACTCTGTAATGCTATTGGTTCTCCTACCTGACGACAGTATGTAGAGGTGAGGGACTCTGTAATGCTATTGGTTCTCCTACCTGACGACAGTATGTAGAGGTGAGGGACTCTGTAATGTTATTGGTTCTCCTACCTGACGACAGTATGTAGAGGTGAGGGACTCTGTAATGCTATTGGTTCTCCTACCTGACGACAGTATGTAGAGGTGAGGGACTCTGTAATGCTATTGGTTCTCCTACCTGACGACAGTATGTAGAGGTGAGGGACTCTGTAATGTTATTGGTTCTCCTACCTGACGACAGTATGTAGAGGAGAGGGACTCTGTAATGCTATTGGTTCTCCTACCTGACGACAGTATGTAGAGGTGAGGGACTCTGTAATGCTATTGGTTCTCCTACCTGACGACAGTATGTAGAGGTGAGGGACTCTGTAATGTTATTGGTTCTCCTACCTGACGACAGTATGTAGAGGTGAGGGACTCTGTAATGCTATTGGTTCTCCTACCTGACGACAGTATGTAGAGGTGAGGGACTCTGTAATGTTATTGGTTCTCCTACCTGACGACAGTATGTAGAGGTGAGGGACTCTGTAATGCTATTGGTTCTCCTACCTGACGACAGTATGTAGAGGTGAGGGACTCTGTAATGCTATTGGTTCTCCTACCTGACGACAGTATGTAGAGGTGAGGGACTCTGTAATGCTATTGGTTCTCCTACCCGACGACAGTATGTAGAGGTGAGGGACTCTGTAATGTTATTGGTTCTCCTACCTGACGACAGTATGTAGAGGTGAGGGACTCTGTAATGCTATTGGTTCTCCTACCTGACGACAGTATGTAGAGGTGAGGGACTCTGTAATGTTATTGGTTCTCCTACCTGACGACAGTATGTAGAGGTGAGGGACTCTGTAATGCTATTGGTTCTCCTACCTGACGACAGTATGTAGAGGTGAGGGACTCTGTAATGCTATTGGTTCTCCTACCTGACGACAGTATGTAGAGGTGAGGGACTCTGTAATGTTATTGGTTCTCCAACCTGACGACAGTATGTAGAGGTGAGGGACTCTGTAATGTTATTGGTTTCTCCTACCTGACGACAGTATGTAGAGGTGAGGGACTCTGTAATGTTATTGGTTCTCCTACCTGACGACAGTATGTAGAGGTGAGGGACTCTGTAATGCTATTGGTTCTCCTACCTGACGACAGTATGTAGAGGTGAGGGACTCTGTAATGCTATTGGTTCTCCTACCTGACGACAGTATGTAGAGGTGAGAGACTCTGTAATGCTATTGGTTCTCCTACCTGACGACAGTATGTAGAGGTGAGGGACTCTGTAATGCTATTGGTTCTCCTACCTGACGACAGTATGTAGAGGTGAGGGACTCTGTAATGCTATTGGTTCTCCTACCTGACGACAGTATGTAGAGGTGAGGGACTCTGTAATGTTATTGGTTCTCCTACCTGACGACAGTATGTAGAGGTGAGGGACTCTGTAATGCTATTGGTTCTCCTACCTGACGACAGTATGTAGAGGTGAGGGACTCTGTCATGTTATTGGTTCTCCTACCTGACGACAGTATGTAGAGGTGAGGGACTCTGTAATGCTATTGGTTCTCCTACCTGACGACAGTATGTAGAGGTGAGGGACTCTGTCATGTTATTGGTTCTCCTACCCGACGACAGTATGTAGAGGTGAGGGACTCTCCAAAGGGCTGGATGGGATGGACTCTGTAGTGCTCTATCAGTTCTGTGAGGCTGTGGTGAGGCTGGTCGTCCCCGGAGATAATGAACAGCCCAGCTTGGTCCTGGTTGATCACAAAATGGCGGCAGCGGTCTTGTCCTCTGAGGAAGAATACAGGGTTAGTGAAGTGACATGTGACGGCATGAGAAGATACAATACTGACTACAGACCTTGTTTTGGCGTAACAGTGTGTGAACAATCTAAATAGGCTTCTTGTTTATTCCTTCTATTGAACATAACCTTCTGAAAAAAACACATGCAATTACAATCTTTAAATCCTTTCCCAACCCACTGTAGGCTATGCTGCACATTTGGTTTTTTAAAGGAATGAAATGATATTTTAATGTTTTGTTATGAAGTGTCTTAGGTAACCAAACCAGTGCTAGGAATCACTTGTATGAGAGGATGTATCCGATGGCTTTGTCACTGAGTCTGATGAGAAAACATCCCAGAGGCTTATCTCTCAGCTGCTCCTCTGCTTCCCTGACAGAAAGGGAGGAAGTAAAAAACACAATACGCCGTCACTAATTTCACTGGGAAATTTGCTTTAATATACTGTATAGCACATTGTTATCTCTCTCTTTATCTCTTTCCCTCTTTCTCCCTATCTCTCTCTCCCTCATTCTCTCTCTTCCTCTTTATCTCTCTCTCTCTCGCTCTCTAAACAGGTTTACATCCAACCTTTTTACGCCAGTAAAGTCCGTGTCAGATAAAAAAAAAAAATCCATGACAGGCCTGATGGAAAACAGAAAAACGTTCGGTGAAATTTCAAAATGTCGACAAAACAAAATACTCTAGACAACGTGGGGTGAGTAAGATGAATTATGTGAGAAATGTTGTTGGAAATGCCTTTTATGCGCAAGATATTAATATAACAACCATCGTATCGCAGTTATCTTGGGAGTCAGGCGATGCCATGTTGTGTGGTCCTCCCGCTACAACTCGTTTGGGAAAGCGTGCTGTTTATTAGGCTACATATGAAATACATTCTGATGAACTTCACAGGGTGGTGCAGGTGGAAGGTGATGAGCTCGATGTTCCTTTCCAATAAATATCGAATAATAATCTCATTATGTAGGTTATACCTGCATTCCAGACGACAGCACATGGCAGTACCAGAGCGGGACACATGTTTCTGTGAGAAAACCATCAAATCAAATCAAATCAAATGTATTTATATAGCCCTTCGTACATCAGCTGAAATCTCAAAGTGCTGTACAGAAACCCAGCCTAAAACCCCAAACAGCAAGCAATGCATGTGAAAGAAGCACGGTGGCTGGGAAAAACTCCCTAGGAAAAACTCCTGAGAAAGGCCAAAAACCTAGGAAGAAACCTAGAGAGGAACCAGGCTATGAGGGGTGGCCAGTCCTCTTCTGGCTGTGCCGGGTGGATATTATAACAGAACATGGTCAAGATGTTAAAATGTTCGTAAATAATAATAATCATAGTAATTGTCGAGGGTGCAACAAGCACGTCCGGTGAACAGGTCAGGGTTCCGTAGCCGCAGGCAGAACAGTTGAAACTGGAGCAGCAGCATGGCCAGGTGGACTGGGGACAGCAAGGCCCAACGCTCTAACCACTAGGCTACCTGCTGGTTACTGGCCTGGTTACTGGCCCAACGCTCTAACCACTAGGCTACCTGCTAGTTACTGGCCCAACGCTCTAACCACTAGGCTACCTGCTGGTTACTGGCCCAACGCTCTAACCACTAGGCTACCTGCTGGTTACTGGCCCAACGCTCTAACCACTAGGCTACCTGCTGGTTACTGACCCAACGCTCTAATCACTAGGCTACCTGCTGGTTACTGACCCAACGCTCTAACCACTAGGCTACCTGCTGGTTACTGGCCCAACGCTCTAACCACTAGGCTACCTGCTGGTTACTGGCCCAACGCTCTAACCACTAGGCTACCTGCTGGTTACTGGCCCAACGCTCTAACCACTAGGCTACCTGCTGGTTACTGGCCTGGTTACTGGCCCAACGCTCTAACCACTAGGCTACCTGGTAGTTACTGGCCCAACGCTCTAACCACTAGGCCACCTGCTGGTTACTGGCCCAACGCTCTAACCACTAGGCTACCTGCTGGTTACTGGCCTGGTTACTGGCCCAACGCTCTAACCACTAGGCTACCTGCTAGTTACTGGCCCAACGCTCTAACCACTAGACTACCTGCTGGTTACTGGCCCAACACTCTAACCACTAAGCTACCTGCTAGTTACTGTTCCAACGCTCTAACCACTAGACTACCTGCTGGTTACTGGCCCAGCGATCTAACCACTAGGCTACCTGCTGGTTACTGGCCCAGCGATCTAACCTAGCGATCTAACCTGCCGCCCCCTAAATGCGATGGAAACCCGTTTAACTTGTATTTTGTATTCGGTACATTGGAATCATTACGCACAGCAGTTTATCTACAACAAGTTCATTTGATGGCTCTGGTGGGGGGGGAATGTCTTTATACGGATTGTAGAATATTCACATGAAAATCTGTCGCCGATTGGATGGAAACCTAGCTTCAGTTTCTCTCTTGCACCTCTCACGTTTAGACACATTATTCACTGACTAATGACAATTACTTGAGATAAAGAGCCTAAAATGCTCATTCTTTCTGCCTGTTTCAGAGGCTGTGGTATGAATCTACAGTATAATGTATTACTATACTCAATGAACAATGAGGCATCAAAAACCATGTCGCAGTAGTAGACAGAGAACTTCATTTGCTTTCAGACCTTCAGAATACCTCAAGACATAGATGTGATCTGCTAAAAGTGACACTAAGACAGTTCTATGTATTCCCACTGCTGTCCTGAGTCATCCGGATTCCTCATTATGCACCTTGGAGGTGTTTACAGCACTTACTTTCTGGTGGTGAAGCCTTGGAACCAGCCGGGAAAGTTTCCTTTATGGAGGAGAATGAGAGGGGCCTGGGTCTCTGTAAACCACTGTAGAACCAGCTCCTTCAGCCCTCCTCCTCCTCCTCCTCCTCTTCCTCCTCCTCCTCCTCCTCCTCAGCCCTCCTCCTCCTCTTCCTCCTCCTCCTCCTCCTCCCTCTGTTGTAGACTCCATATGAAGGTCCACGCAACTGGTCCTCTGTTCTATTCTATCTCTGATCTATTCTCTCTCCCTGTTCTGTCTCTCTCTCTCCTTTCTCTCTGTCTCTCTCCCTGTTGTCTGTCTCTCTCTCCTTCCTCTCTGTCTCTCTCCCTGTTGTCTGTCTCTCTCTCTCCTTTCTCTCTGTCTCTCTCCCTGTTGTCTGTCTCTCTCTCTCCTTCCTCTCTGTCTCTCTCCCTGTTGTCTGTCTCTCTCTCCTTCCTCTCTGTCTCGCTCTCCTTTCTGTCTGTCTCTCTGTCTCTCTGTCTCTCTCTCTCTTTGTCTCTCTGTCTCTCTGTCTGTCACCAGGTCCGAGCAGCGTAGAAACAGTGGGTAACGGCCATTTGCACCATCTTCTCAGTCCTTAATGAAAGGTGTCCGTCACAGCTTCAAAACAGATCCTAGAAGAACAGACACCAGGACCCCGCTGGCACACACCACACCTTATACTCAGCACACACAGCAGCTCTGACAATGGTTGGAGACTGATTCAGGGCCTCATTTTCATATTTTCCGTTGCACGTCATCCAGTGTGTGTGTGTGTGTGTGTGTGTGTGTGTGTGTGTGTGTGTGCATTCATGTGTATGTGTGTGTGTGCATTCCTGTGTGTGTGTGTGTGTGTGTGTGTGTGTGTGTGTGTGTCCCATTGGCCTTACCTCTACCAGTCCTACTACCTCTATACCTGAGTCAGTCATTTACCTATCTGTCTTTCTGATTCCACACCACACTGTGACAACGGGGCTGGAAATACATACAAACTCTCTTTCCTGCAGTCAAATGACCCAGTGGCCCCATGGGTCGGAAATCAGGTGTTTCTATGTCAAACGGTTTAGTTACATTTCAGTCTTCTGTGATGTATATAAAGTGTAATATTGGGATGTAAACTCAACATGGAATACATTTTAACTCTATACCCTGAACAAGACAGTTCCCCGGGCACCGAAGACGTGGATGGCGATTAAGGCAGCCCCCCCCCCCCCCCCCCACACACCTCTCTGATTCAGAGGGTTTTGGGTTAAATGAGGAAGACACATTTCAGTTGAATGGATTCCGTTGTAAAACTGACTAGGTATCCCCCCCCCCTTTCCTTCTTTAAGCCCATAACCATGTGTGTGAGGTGTATACTTTGTGTGAAAGTAGATTTGTTTAAGACTACCCAGAAACACTGTGACCCCTGATTTAACTCACTGCAGTAAAAGGTTATTAAAAACAAAACAGATCATGATTTACAGCCAAATTCATCTGGAGACAAGCTGCTGACAGGTGTTGTATTAAGCCATCTAGACTTCCTGTGACATACACCTAGAGGCTGTTTCATTGGCTCCTGAGAGCTGATAATACGGACCTATGTGTCACAACACTGGTTTGAACTCTTCTTATTGACTCTGATTATGTCTGGATATGGAGAGATGTTTCTTTCTGCCAACCCTAAGAGAACATGTACCCTGTTAAATAACGTCTGTCTGTCTGTCTGTCTGTCTGTCTGTCTGTCTGTCTGTCTGTCTGTCTGTCTGTCTGTCTGTCTGTCTGTCTGTCTGTCTGTCTGTCTGTCTGTCTGTCTGTTGAATAACCTCTGTCTGTCTGTCTGTCTGTCTGTCTGTCTGTCTGTCTGTCTGTCTGTCTGTCTGTCTGTCTGTCTGTCTGTCTGTCTGTCTGTCTGTCTGTCTGTCTGTCTGTCTGTCTGTCTGTCTGTCTACAAATAAACAGATAAACTTAGATTGGCGTAAAATAAGAAAATAAGTCTGAAACCAAGCTGACAAACATTGTGATGTTTTCACTGTGTTCTCTGCTGGACAGATGAAATGTGATATATCATTCCCATAATATGAGGGACACTCCCAGCATCTTCCCAGCATGGATATAAATACCTGACGCTGTAATTACATTTACCCAGAGTACAGAATCTGATTCCATTGGTTGATTCTCATCACCCAGAGTACAGAATCTGATTCCATTGGTTGATTCTCATCACCCAGAGTACAGAATCTGATACCATTGGTTGATTCTCATCACCCAGAGTACAGAATCTGATTCCATTGGTTGATTCTCATCACCCAGAGTACAGAATCTGATTCCATTGGTTGATTCTCATCACCCAGAGTACAGAATCTGTTACCATTGGTTGATTCTCATCACCCAGAGTACAGAATCTGTTACCATTGGTTGATTATCTTCTATTATCTGTTCTCTGTCATTGCCACCACATCTGTCATCGGTCCTCTCCTGATCCACTACCTGGACCCATCTGTCATCTGTCCTCTCCTGATCCACTACCTGGACCCATCTGTCCTCTCCTGATCCACTACCTGGACCCATCTGTCATCTCCTGATCCACTACCTGGACCCATCTGTCCTCTCCTGATCCACTACCTGGACCCATCTGTCCTCTGTCCTCTCCTGATCCACTACCTGGACCCATCTGTCCTCTCCTGATCCACTACCTGGACCCATCTGTCATCTGTCCTCTCCTGATCCACTACCTGGACCCATCTGTCATCTGTCCTCTCCTGATCCACTACCTGGACCCATCTGTCATCGGTCCTCTCCTGATCCACTACCTGGACCCATCTGGCCTCTCCTGATCCACTACCTGGACCCATCTGTCCTCTCCTGACCACTACCTGGACCCATCTGTCATCTGTCCTCTCCTGATCCACTACCTGGACCCATCTGTCATCTCCTGATCCACTACCTGGACCCATCTGTCCTCTGTCCTCTCCTGATCCACTACCTGGACCCATCTGTCATCTGTCCTCTCCTGATCCACTACCTGGACCCATCTGTCATCTCCTGATCCACTACCTGGACCCATCTGTCATCGGTCCTCTCCTGATCCACTACCTGGATCCATCTGTCCTCTCCTGATCCACTACCTGGACCCATCTGTCATCTCCTGATCCACTACCTGGACCCATCTGTCATCTGTCCTCTCCTGATCCACTACCTGGACCCATCTGTCCTCTCCTGATCCACTACCTGGACCCATCTGTCATCTGTCCTCTCCTGATCCACTACCTGGACCCATCTGTCCTCTCCTGATCCACTACCTGGACCCATCTGTCATCTGTCCTCTCCTGATCCACTACCTGGACCCATCTGTCCTCTCCTGATCCACTACCTGGACCCATCTGTCATCTGTCCTCTCCTGATCCACTACCTGGACCCATCTGTCATCTGTCCTCTCCTGATCCACTACCTGGACCCATCTGTCATCTGTCCTCTCCTGATCCACTACCTGGACCCATTTGTCATCTGTCCTCTCTTGATCCACTACCTGGACCCATCTGTCCTCTCCTGATCCACTACCTGGACCCATCTGTCATCTGTCCTCTCCTGATCCACTACCTGGACCCATCTGTCCTCTGTCCTCTCCTGATCCACTACCTGGACCCATCGGTCCTCTCCTGATCCACTACCTGGACCCATCTGTCATCTGTCCTCTCCTGATCCACTACCTGGACCCATCTGTCCTCTCCTGATCCACTACCTGGACCCATCTGTCCTCTGTCCTCTCCTGATCCACTACCTGGACCCATCTGTCATCTGTCCTCTCCTGATCCACTACCTGGACCCATCTGTCCTCTCCTGATCCACTACCTGGACCCATCTGTCCTCTGTCCTCTCCTGATCCACTACCTGGACCCATCGGTCCTCTCCTGATCCACTACCTGGACCCATCTGTCCTCTCCTGATCCACTACCTGGACCCATCTGTCATCTGTCCTCTCCTGATCCACTACCTGGACCCATCTGTCATCTCCTGATCCACTACCTGGACCCATCTGTCATCTGTCCTCTCCTGATCCACTACCTGGACCCATCTGTCATCTGTCCTCTCCTGATCCACTACCTGGACCCATCGGTCCTCTCCTGATCCACTACCTGGACCCATCTGTCATCTGTCCTCTCCTGATCCACTACCTGGACCCATCTGTCATCTCCTGATCCACTACCTGGACCCATCTGTCATCTGTCCTCTCCTGATCCACTACCTGGACCCATCTGTCCTCTCCTGATCCACTACCTGGACCCATCTGTCCTCTCCTGATCCACTACCTGGACCCATCTGTCATCTCCTGATCCACTACCTGGACCCATCTGTCATCTCCTGATCCACTACCTGGACCCATCTGTCATCGGTCCTCTCCTGATCCACTGGGAATGATGTGGTTAGAAACTTAGTGTTCACATATCTTTCTGAAAATATCCTGCTTTCTCTCTCTCTCTGCCTCTGTATTCAATTTCAATTTCAATTTAAGGGCTTTATTGGGAAACATATGTTTACATTGCCGAAGCCAGTGAAATAGATAATGAACAAAAGTGAAATAAACACTAAAAATGAACAGTAAACATTACACTCACGAAAGTTCCACAATTATAAAGACAAATAATTAAAGTACAAAAGGGAAAATAAATAAACATAAATATGGGTTGTATTTACAATGGTGTTTGTTCTTCACTGGTTGATCTTTTCTTGTGGCAACAGGTCACAAATATTGCTGCTGTGATGTCACACTGTGGTATTTCACCCAGTAGACATGGGAGTTTATCAAAATTGGGTTTGTTTTCAAATTCTTTGTAGGTCTGTAATCTGAGGGAAATATGTGTCTCTAATATGGTCAAACATTTGGCAGGAGGTTAGGAAGTGCAGCTCAGTTTCCACCTCATTTTGTGGGCAGTGTGCACATAGCCTGTCTTCTCTTGAGAGCCAGGTCTGCCTACTGGTGGCCTCTCTAAATTGCAAGGCTATCTTCTGAGCTGGTGCTGCTTGGTGACCTAAACTGGGACATGCTTTACACCCCGGCCATCCTACAATCTAAGCTTGATGCCCTCAATCTCACACAAATTATCAATGAACCTACCAGGTACAACCCCAAATCCGTAAACACGGGCACCCTCATAGATGTCATCCTAGCTAACTCACCCTCCAAATACACCTCTGCTGTTTTCAATCAGGATCTCAGCGATCACTGCCTCATTGCCTGCATCCATAATGGGTCAGCGGTCAAACAACCACCCCTCATCACTGTCAAACGCTCCCTAAAACACTTCAGCGAACAGGCCTTTCTAATCGACCTGGCCCGGGTATCCTGGAATGACACTGACCTCATCCCGTCAGTAGAGGATG